>NW_026047044.1:87500-92800 GCF_023864275.1 Schistocerca cancellata | reverse complement strand
TCCTTCGATGTCGGCTCTTCCTATCATTGCGAAGCAGAATTCGCCAAGCGTTGGATTGTTCACCCACTAATAGGGAACGTGAGCTGGGTTTAGACCGTCGTGAGACAGGTTAGTTTTACCCTACTGATGACTGTGTCGTTGCGATAGTAATCCTGCTCAGTACGAGAGGAACCGCAGGTTCGGACATTTGGTTCACGCACTCGCCGAGCGGCCGGTGGTGCGAAGCTACCATCCGTGGGATTAAGCCTGAACGCCTCTAAGGCCGAATCCCGTCTAGCCATTGTGGCAACGATATCGCTAAGGAGTCCCGAGGGTCGAAAGGCTCGAAAATACGTGACTTTACTAGGCGCGGTCGACCCACGTGGCGCCGCGCCGTACGGGCCCAACTTGTTTGCCGGACGGGGCACTCGGGCGGCGCTGTCTGGGATCTGTTCCCGGCGCCGCCCTGCTCCTACCGGTCGACCATGGGTGTCTATATTTCGATGTCGGGACTCGGAATCGTCTGTAGACGACTTAGGTACCGGGCGGGGTGTTGTACTCGGTAGAGCAGTTGCCACGCTGCGATCTGTTGAGACTCAGCCCTAGCTTGGGGGATTCGTCTTGTCGCGAGACGAGACCCCCGCGGCTGGGCGCCAGGGCCACGTGTAATTTGTTGCTTTGTGCTTCGCAGCGCGGGGCGTATCGGTCCGGCCGGGCGCGCCGCACCCAGGGCGCTGCGTTGGGTGCGGCGGACTGAGGCGTATCGGTTTGCGGGCCCCTTGCCGCTGGCGTGGGCGCTGCGATGGGTGCCGCCTCCGTGCGCGCGGGGCAGGCGGCGGCGGCGGCCGGGCGCGGTGTGGTCCGCCGCGCTACAGCGTAGCGCTTTGTCAGCCGGTGATGGGCGCCAGACGGGCGGTGTCGGCCCACCGGTGGGAGCGTCGCGTGGAGGCGGCGGCGTCGGGTGGGTGCCGTGCGGCGGTCGCGGTGCCCGGCAGGCGACGGTGAGTTTTCGCCGGCCCCAGCGCCGTGTGGTAACATAGCGTCCACCGCAGTACGGTGACCTACAATACCTCTAATCTATGGATGTGAAATAAAATATAATAAGACATGATGCTCCGCAAGAAAATAGACTTGGATAGGGTGTGTCGTTGGCAAGTCCCCGGGGCGGTTAGTGTGTGTGGTGATAAGTCTGTAGGGGTGCCTCAGTGAATTATTATTGTTGTTTTGTGACGTCGTCAATTGTTCTGTCCCTGTGGACAGATGCAACAGAGGTGAACATCATTTCGTTGAGGGCGTTTATTATTTCCATGTATCTGCAACGAGTAATAGGAGGGTGGGAAAATAGTACGAAGTATGCTTGCGTGAATAACGCGTGGTCAACGGTTCGCGCGCGCCCTCTGGTCCCGACGCCATCAACGTCCACAATAAACAGACCATACCGCATGATGTTGACAATGCCGCCCACAGGCACAACACAGCCATCTTTGGGAATGTGACCAAACTACATTGCCATCCGGCCCAGAAACGACACCTCCATCTACAGGAATCCAACGAAACTACGCCAACCATACCTCCAAAACACGGCACCGCCATCTATGACAATGTGACGAAACCACATGCAATAGCTCCATCTACGCGAATCGGACGACACTACGTCCACCATGTCGAGCGCACCACAAACAAAAAATACCGCCACCTGCAGGTCCCCCGCAACATGACCTGCTGCACCGATGATACCGCCATCTATGAGACGCCACGCCGACTACGACATCGCTAGGTCCCACAGTGCCCATTTTCCGACGCCACCCACAAACCCTGCATCATCTGCCCACCACAGGAGCCCCAACGCCTGTGCCTGCGTCGCACGAAGTCGTCGACCGACAATCGCTCCACCCGCACCCGCACGTGCCCCACCCCAACCGCCCAAATCGCAACTCCAGCGGATGAACGGCGGACTCTTCCCGCACTCGTAACGTGCAATCCGCCCCTATATCTTGCGTTTCATGAAGAGTTATATCGAATATGCCATATTCCCGCTGTCCCTATACATGCTGTAAGTAGCTCGCTTGCTACAGCAGCAGCAGCAGCAGCAGCACCACCTCCGCGCGCTTCCCTGGGGGCACTGAACCGCAGGATGCGAGACCCCACGCCCAGTGGCAAACAGGGCTCCTCTCAGAATATAGGCGGTCCCTACCCCTCACAACGATGACGGTGGGAGGGCCGTTTTACGAGACCATTTCCTGCGGTGCCAACGCTGTCGTAGAGCCGATACTCCATCTTTGGTACAAGGCAATCATTCCGCTGTAAATCAGTACGTCACTCGTAGTTCAGTCACCTCACAGCACTGCTCAGTAAACTATGCAGGCCCACATAGATAGATTATGATAGATTATATACGCAAATGCCCCTATACATGCTGAACGTCCGTACACACAAAATGAACCACACGTCAGCCACACACTCTATCACACACTACTCTCTGCCTGTAACAGACACAGATACAACTACTAAGCACCAGCATGGACCAACGTCGGTGCATCCTATCCGCCACAGTACACCAACTACGCTATGATAACCAGACCGGGAGGTCCAATCATAAAACAGAATACCCCACTCGTCCGACAACCACAATTGCTCAGAGAAGCCACCAACACCCACACATGTCCTACACAGGGGTGCACCCATCACCACCACACTGCCTCGTCTTACAGCACAAACACACTGGCAGGAATGAAACACACAGGTCTGCCGCAACCACAGACACGGCTCGCCCCCTCTCACTGGCGAAAAGCGCATCCCGACGTGACATAACTCCTTTGACACACTGACGCTGCCTCGGGCATCCACGTCCTACGGTCGATATCAACGAACCTCCCCCCCCCCCTCCCCCCCACAACACGCCATCCCATACCACATTGTGTACCGTACCCAAACCTAACGTGTACTGTACTACAACGCAATGTGTACCATAACACAACCCAGTTTGTACCTTAACCTAACCTATGTCACCTTAACCTAACCTATGTCACCTTAACCTAACCTATGTCACCTTAACCTAACCTATGTCACCTTAACCTAACCTATGTCACCTTAACCTAACCTATGTCACCTTAACCTAACCTATGTCACCTTAACCTAACCTATGTCACCTTAACCTAACCCATCTTGCACCTTAACCTAACCCATCTTGCACCTTAACCTAACCCATCTTGCACCTTAACCTAACCCATCTTGCACCTTAACCTAACCCATCTTGCACCTTAACCTAACCCATCTTGCACCTTAACCTAACCTATGTTGCACCTTAACCTAACCTGTGTTGCACCTTAACCTACCTCAATTTGCACCGCAATGTAACGCAATTTGCACCGCAATGTAACGCAATTTGCACCGCAATGTAACGCAATTTGCACCGCAATGTAACGCAATTTGCACCGCAATGTAACGCAATTTGCACCGCAATGTAACGCAATTTGCACCGCAATGTAACGCAATTTGCACCGCAATGTAACGCAATTTGCACCGCAATGTAACGCAATTTGCACCGCAATGTAACGCAATTTGCACCGCAATGTAACTCAATTTGCACCGCAATGTAACTCAATTTGCACCGCAATGTAACTCAATTTGCACCGCAATGTAACTCAATTTGCACCGCAATGTAACTCAATTTGCACCGCAATGTAACTCAATTTGCACCGCAATGTAACTCAATTTGCACCGCAATGTAACTCAATTTGCACCGCAATGTAATGCAATTTGCACCGCAATGTAATGCAATTTGCACCGCAATGTAATGCAATTTGTACCGCAATCTACCCCCACATTGTGCCTTAACCTAACCCACATTGTGCCTTAACCTAACCCACATTGTGCCTTAACCTAACCCACGTTGTGCCTTAACCTAACCCACGTTGTGCCTTAACCTAACCCACGTTGTGCCTTAACCTAACCCACGTTGTGCCTTAACCTAACCCACGTTGTGCTTAACCTAACCCAAGTTGTGCCTTAACCTAACCCAAGTTGTGCCTTAACCTAACCCAAGTTGTGCCTTAACCTAACCCAAGTTGTGCCTTACCTAACCAAGTTGTGCCTTAACCTAACCCAAGTTGTGCCTTAACCTAACCCAAGTTGTGCCTTAACCTAACCCAAGTTGTGCCTTAACCTAACCCAAGTTGTGCCTTAACCTAACCCAAGTTGTGCCTTAACCTAACCCAAGTTGTGCCTTAACCTAACCCAAGTTGTGCCTTAACCTAACCCAAGTTGTGCCTTACCCTGCTCTGTAATTGGCATATGACACGTTACATTAATGTATTGTCCAACCGCAACCCCCTCAGAATGTTGTGTACACAGCTACGTGTCATCTCCCCATAACAGCTGCATTGCAGTGTGGTACGCCATAGAGACGTGTGGGAGTAATGGACGCAGTGGATGGCGATCAGCATGAGCCGTCTGTTCATGTAGTGGCGCGTGTATGCAGACGTAGTAGTCTCTTCTCACACAATGTGATAGCACGGTGCCCCGCGTTCCACATCTGCGACATGCTACAGAGGCCGGTTGACAGTTGGTCGCGCAATGGACATCGCATACGTACGGGGGCACCTTCCACGTGCCCTCTAGTCGGGCACATTTTGTTGCGTGGATGTGAGCGGATGTAGTGTGTCTTGACACCTGACAGGCAGGCATGCAATAATAGTTGACTTTGCAAACGGGATGGACGTGTACGTTTACTGGTGACGTTACGCAAATGAACAACTGGTAACCCGTTGTGGTGCGGTTGTCCTTGCTGGAGGTACATCTGTGAGGGCAACGATCGGTACAGCTACGAAGCGGTCCCCACCATACCAACGAACGTGAATGTGAATCTGGGTGTGAAGCGATACGCGGCTGTGGGTGGGTGGGACTGTCCCCGGCCGGTGAGGGGGGGCCGCCCGGCGTGCTGGCCGCGCGGTGCGTGGGCGCACGCGCTACAGCCGGCTGGTGGGGGCGCCCAGTGGCAGGCGCGCCGGCCGACGGACGCGGCAGGCGGCGCAGCTGCGCGCCGGGGCACCCTGCGCGCGGCGCCGTGCAGCCAAAGTGGGTCCTCGCCGGCCCGGTGCGAAGCGCGGTGGACATCTGCAGTGTGCTGGTCCGATTGAGGACTGTGTGCGTTGAGGATGCGCCGCCGCCCGGCACTCGGCGCCGCGACGCCGTCTGCTGCTCGGTCGCCCCAGCGGTTCTCGCTGGTGGTTTGTATCGCAGTTGTGCAGACGTGTTGGCACGTGCGCTGTGCTGGGAGAGTTCGCTTCGGCACCCACGTGGGGCCTTTGCCCTTCTGTGGC
>NW_026047044.1:75000-77500 GCF_023864275.1 Schistocerca cancellata | reverse complement strand
ATGTAACGCAATTTGCACCGCAATGTAACGCAATTTGCACCGCAATGTAACGCAATTTGCACCGCAATGTAACGCAATTTGCACCGCAATGTAACTCAATTTGCACCGCAATGTAACTCAATTTGCACCGCAATGTAACTCAATTTGCACCGCAATGTAACTCAATTTGCACCGCAATGTAACTCAATTTGCACCGCAATGTAACTCAATTTGCACCGCAATGTAACTCAATTTGCACCGCAATGTAACTCAATTTGCACCGCAATGTAACTCAATTTGCACCGCAATGTAACTCAATTTGCACCGCAATGTAACTCAATTTGCACCGCAATGTAACTCAATTTGCACCGCAATGTAACTCAATTTGCACCGCAATGTAATGCAATTTGCACCGCAATGTAATGCAATTTGTACCGCAATCTACCCCCACATTGTGCCTTAACCTAACCCACATTGTGCCTTAACCTAACCCACATTGTGCCTTAACCTAACCCACGTTGTGCCTTAACCTAACCCACGTTGTGCCTTAACCTAACCCACGTTGTGCCTTAACCTAACCCAAGTTGTGCCTTAACCTAACCCAAGTTGTGCCTTAACCTAACCCAAGTTGTGCCTTAACCTAACCCAAGTTGTGCCTTAACCTAACCCAAGTTGTGCCTTAACCTAACCCAAGTTGTGCCTTAACCTAACCCAAGTTGTGCCTTAACCTAACCCAAGTTGTGCCTTAACCTAACCCAAGTTGTGCCTTAACCTAACCCAAGTTGTGCCTTAACCTAACCCAAGTTGTGCCTTAACCTAACCCAAGTTGTGCCTTAACCTAACCCAAGTTGTGCCTTACCCTGCTCTGTAATTGGCATATGACACGTTACATTAATGTATTGTCCAACCGCAACCCGCTCAGAATGTTGTGTACACAGCTACGTGTCATCTCCCCATAACAGCTGCATTGCAGTGTGGTACGCCATAGAGACGTGTGGGAGTAATGGACGCAGTGGATGGCGATCAGCATGAGCCGTCTGTTCATGTAGTGGCGCGTGTATGCAGACGTAGTAGTCTCTTCTCACACAATGTGATAGCACGGTGCCCCGCGTTCCACATCTGCGACATGCTACAGAGGCCGGTTGACAGTTGGTCGCGCAATGGACATCGCATACGTACGGGGGCACCTTCCACGTGCCCTCTAGTCGGGCACATTTTGTTGCGTGGATGTGAGCGGATGTAGTGTGTCTTGACACCTGACAGGCAGGCATGCAATAATAGTTGACTTTGCAAACGGGGATGGACGTGTACGTTTACTGGTGACGTTACGCAAATGAACAACTGGTAACCCGTTGTGGTGCGGTTGTCCTTGCTGGAGGTACATCTGTGAGGGCAACGATCGGTACAGCTACGAAGCGGTCCCCACCATACCAACGAACGTGAATGTGAATCTGGGTGTGAAGCGATACGCGGCTGTGGGTGGGTGGGACTGTCCCCGGCCGGTGAGGGGGGGCCGCCCGGCGTGCTGGCCGCGCGGTGCGTGGGCGCACGCGCTACAGCCGGCTGGTGGGGGCGCCCAGTGGCAGGCGCGCCGGCCGACGGACGCGGCAGGCGGCGCAGCTGCGCGCCGGGGCACCCTGCGCGCGGCGCCGTGCAGCCAAAGTGGGTCCTCGCCGGCCCGGTGCGAAGCGCGGTGGACATCTGCAGTGTGCTGGTCCGATTGAGGACTGTGTGCGTTGAGGATGCGCCGCCGCCCGGCACTCGGCGCCGCGACGCCGTCTGCTGCTCGGTCGCCCCAGCGGTTCTCGCTGGTGGTTTGTATCGCAGTTGTGCAGACGTGTTGGCACGTGCGCTGTGCTGGGAGAGTTCGCTTCGGCACCCACGTGGGGCCTTTGCCCTTCTGTGGCGCTGGCGTTGGAGCTGCCGGTCACCGTAGGTGGCGCGTGTTGTCTCCCGCCGGCAATGCCACGACAGCACGCTCCCGGGCCTCTGTCGGCAGCGGCAAGCTCAGTTGGGAGCACGGGTGGTCGCACCTAAAGCGTCTACTCGCCTAACTCCGGGCGATTGCGCCTCTCTCGAACCCGACCAAGTACTTAGGACGGCGCTGCGCGCCGCCGGGACCTGAGAGGGTTTCGAGGTGTATTGTGCAGGGGAGCTCAGCCTCCTCCTGTTTGCAGAATAATTGAGCGGACGCTTGCGTGTTCGCGCGGGCCCCTGGGACACACCCCCGGGCGGCCGGCTGCTCAGCTCTAGTTGACGCAGCTCCCTGGTTGATCCTGCCAGTAGTCATATGCTTGTCTCAAAGATTAAGCCATGCATGTCTCAGTACAAGCCGCATTAAGGTGAAACCGCGAATGGCTCATTAAATCAGTTATGGTTCCTTAGATCGTACCCACGTTACTTGGATAACTGTGGTAATTCTAGAGCTAATACATGCAAACAGAGTCCCGACCAGAGATGGAAGGGACGCTTTTATTAGATCAAAACCAATCGGTCGGCTCGTCCGGTCCGTTTGCCTTGG
>NW_026047044.1:62500-67500 GCF_023864275.1 Schistocerca cancellata | reverse complement strand
ACGAAACTACGCCAACCATACCTCCAAAACACGGCACCGCCATCTATGACAATGTGACGAAACCACATGCAATAGCTCCATCTACGCGAATCGGACGACACTACGTCCACCATGTCGAGCGCACCACAAACAAAAATACCGCCACCTGCAGGTCCCCCGCAACATGACCTGCTGCACCGATGATACCGCCATCTATGAGACGCCACGCCGACTACGACATCGCTAGGTCCCACAGTGCCCATTTTCCGACGCCACCCACAAACCCTGCATCATCTGCCCACCACAGGAGCCCCAACGCCTGTGCCTGCGTCGCACGAAGTCGTCGACCGACAATCGCTCCACCCGCACCCGCACGTGCCCCACCCCAACCGCCCAAATCGCAACTCCAGCGGATGAACGGCGGACTCTTCCCGCACTCGTAACGTGCAATCCGCCCCTATATCTTGCGTTTCATGAAGAGTTATATCGAATATGCCATATTCCCGCTGTCCCTATACATGCTGTAAGTAGCTCGCTTGCTACAGCAGCAGCAGCAGCAGCACCACCTCCGCGCGCTTCCCTGGGGGCACTGAACCGCAGGATGCGAGACCCCACGCCCAGTGGCAAACAGGGCTCCTCTCAGAATATAGGCGGTCCCTACCCCTCACAACGATGACGGTGGGAGGGCCGTTTTACGAGACCATTTCCTGCGGTGCCAACGCTGTCGTAGAGCCGATACTCCATCTTTGGTACAAGGCAATCATTCCGCTGTAAATCAGTACGTCACTCGTAGTTCAGTCACCTCACAGCACTGCTCAGTAAACTATGCAGGCCCACATAGATAGATTATGATAGATTATATACGCAAATGCCCCTATACATGCTGAACGTCCGTACACACAAAATGAACCACACGTCAGCCACACACTCTATCACACACTACTCTCTGCCTGTAACAGACACAGATACAACTACTAAGCACCAGCATGGACCAACGTCCGGTGCATCCTATCCGCCACAGTACACCAACTACGCTATGATAACCAGACCGGGAGGTCCAATCATAAAACAGAATACCCCACTCGTCCGACAACCACAATTGCTCAGAGAAGCCACCAACACCCACACATGTCCTACACAGGGGTGCACCCATCACCACCACACTGCCTCGTCTTACAGCACAAACACACTGGCAGGAATGAAACACACAGGTCTGCCGCAACCACAGACACGGCTCGCCCCCTCTCACTGGCGAAAAGCGCATCCCGACGTGACATAACTCCTTTGACACACTGACGCTGCCTCGGGCATCCACGTCCTACGGTCGATATCAACGAACCTCCCCCCCCCCTCCCCCCACAACACGCCATCCCATACCACATTGTGTACCGTACCCAAACCTAACGTGTACTGTACTACAACGCAATGTGTACCATAACACAACCCAGTTTGTACCTTAACCTAACCTATGTCACCTTAACCTAACCTATGTCACCTTAACCTAACCTATGTCACCTTAACCTAACCTATGTCACCTTAACCTAACCTATGTCACCTTAACCTAACCTATGTCACCTTAACCTAACCTATGTCACCTTAACCTAACCTATGTCACCTTAACCTAACCCATCTTGCACCTTAACCTAACCCATCTTGCACCTTAACCTAACCCATCTTGCACCTTAACCTAACCCATCTTGCACCTTAACCTAACCCATCTTGCACCTTAACCTAACCTATGTTGCACATTAACCTAACCTGTGTTGCACCTTAACCTACCTCAATTTGCACCGCAATGTAACGCAATTTGCACCGCAATGTAACGCAATTTGCACCGCAATGTAACGCAATTTGCACCGCAATGTAACGCAATTTGCACCGCAATGTAACGCAATTTGCACCGCAATGTAACGCAATTTGCACCGCAATGTAACGCAATTTGCACCGCAATGTAACGCAATTTGCACCGCAATGTAACGCAATTTGCACCGCAATGTAACTCAATTTGCACCGCAATGTAACTCAATTTGCACCGCAATGTAACTCAATTTGCACCGCAATGTAACTCAATTTGCACCGCAATGTAACTCAATTTGCACCGCAATGTAACTCAATTTGCACCGCAATGTAACTCAATTTGCACCGCAATGTAACTCAATTTGCACCGCAATGTAACTCAATTTGCACCGCAATGTAACTCAATTTGCACCGCAATGTAACTCAATTTGCACCGCAATGTAATGCAATTTGCACCGCAATGTAATGCAATTTGCACCGCAATGTAATGCAATTTGTACCGCAATCTACCCCCACATTGTGCCTTAACCTAACCCACATTGTGCCTTAACCTAACCCACATTGTGCCTTAACCTAACCCACGTTGTGCCTTAACCTAACCCACGTTGTGCCTTAACCTAACCCACGTTGTGCCTTAACCTAACCCAAGTTGTGCCTTAACCTAACCCAAGTTGTGCCTTAACCTAACCCAAGTTGTGCCTTAACCTAACCCAAGTTGTGCCTTAACCTAACCCAAGTTGTGCCTTAACCTAACCCAAGTTGTGCCTTAACCTAACCCAAGTTGTGCCTTAACCTAACCCAAGTTGTGCCTTAACCTAACCCAAGTTGTGCCTTAACCTAACCCAAGTTGTGCCTTAACCTAACCCAAGTTGTGCCTTAACCTAACCCAAGTTGTGCCTTAACCTAACCCAAGTTGTGCCTTAACCTAACCCAAGTTGTGCCTTAACCTAACCCAAGTTGTGCCTTACCCTGCTCTGTAATTGGCATATGACACGTTACATTAATGTATTGTCCAACCGCAACCCGCTCAGAATGTTGTGTACACAGCTACGTGTCATCTCCCCATAACAGCTGCATTGCAGTGTGGTACGCCATAGAGACGTGTGGGAGTAATGGACGCAGTGGATGGCGATCAGCATGAGCCGTCTGTTCATGTAGTGGCGCGTGTATGCAGACGTAGTAGTCTCTTCTCACACAATGTGATAGCACGGTGCCCCGCGTTCCACATCTGCGACATGCTACAGAGGCCGGTTGACAGTTGGTCGCGCAATGGACATCGCATACGTACGGGGGCACCTTCCACGTGCCCTCTAGTCGGGCACATTTTGTTGCGTGGATGTGAGCGGATGTAGTGTGTCTTGACACCTGACAGGCAGGCATGCAATAATAGTTGACTTTGCAAACGGGGATGGACGTGTACGTTTACTGGTGACGTTACGCAAATGAACAACTGGTAACCCGTTGTGGTGCGGTTGTCCTTGCTGGAGGTACATCTGTGAGGGCAACGATCGGTACAGCTACGAAGCGGTCCCCACCATACCAACGAACGTGAATGTGAATCTGGGTGTGAAGCGATACGCGGCTGTGGGTGGGTGGGACTGTCCCCGGCCGGTGAGGGGGGGCCGCCCGGCGTGCTGGCCGCGCGGTGCGTGGGCGCACGCGCTACAGCCGGCTGGTGGGGGCGCCCAGTGGCAGGCGCGCCGGCCGACGGACGCGGCAGGCGGCGCAGCTGCGCGCCGGGGCACCCTGCGCGCGGCGCCGTGCAGCCAAAGTGGGTCCTCGCCGGCCCGGTGCGAAGCGCGGTGGACATCTGCAGTGTGCTGGTCCGATTGAGGACTGTGTGCGTTGAGGATGCGCCGCCGCCCGGCACTCGGCGCCGCGACGCCGTCTGCTGCTCGGTCGCCCCAGCGGTTCTCGCTGGTGGTTTGTATCGCAGTTGTGCAGACGTGTTGGCACGTGCGCTGTGCTGGGAGAGTTCGCTTCGGCACCCACGTGGGGCCTTTGCCCTTCTGTGGCGCTGGCGTTGGAGCTGCCGGTCACCGTAGGTGGCGCGTGTTGTCTCCCGCCGGCAATGCCACGACAGCACGCTCCCGGGCCTCTGTCGGCAGCGGCAAGCTCAGTTGGGAGCACGGGTGGTCGCACCTAAAGCGTCTACTCGCCTAACTCCGGGCGATTGCGCCTCTCGACCTGAGAGGGTTTCGAGGTGTATTGTGCAGGGGAGCTCAGCCTCCTCCTGTTTGCAGAATAATTGAGCGGACGCTTGCGTGTTCGCGCGGGCCCCTGGGACACACTCCCGGGCGGCCGGCTGCTCAGCTCTAGTTGACGCAGCTCCCTGGTTGATCCTGCCAGTAGTCATATGCTTGTCTCAAAGATTAAGCCATGCATGTCTCAGTACAAGCCGCATTAAGGTGAAACCGCGAATGGCTCATTAAATCAGTTATGGTTCCTTAGATCGTACCCACGTTACTTGGATAACTGTGGTAATTCTAGAGCTAATACATGCAAACAACAGAGTCCCGACCAGAGATGGAAGGGACGCTTTTATTAGATCAAAACCAATCGGTCGGCTCGTCCGGTCCGTTTGCCTTGGTGACTCTGAATAACTTTGGGCTGATCGCACGGTCCTCGTACCGGCGACGCATCTTTCAAATGTCTGCCTTATCAACTGTCGATGGTAGGTTCTGCGCCTACCATGGTTGTAACGGGTAACGGGGAATCAGGGTTCGATTCCGGAGAGGGAGCCTGAGAAACGGCTACCACATCCAAGGAAGGCAGCAGGCGCGCAAATTACCCACTCCCGGCACGGGGAGGTAGTGACGAAAAATAACGATACGGGACTCATCCGAGGCCCCGTAATCGGAATGAGTACACTTTAAATCCTTTAACGAGTATCTATTGGAGGGCAAGTCTGGTGCCAGCAGCCGCGGTAATTCCAGCTCCAATAGCGTATATTAAAGTTGTTGCGGTTAAAAAGCTCGTAGTTGGATTTGTGTCCCACGCTGTTGGTTCACCGCCCGTCGGTGTTTAACTGGCATGTATCGTGGGACGTCCTGCCGGTGGGGCGAGCCGAAGGCGTGCGACCGCCTCGTGCGTGTTCGTGCGTCCCGAGGCGGACCCCGTTGAAATCCTACCAAGGTGCTCTTTATTGAGTGTCTGGGTGGGCCGGCACGTTTACTTTGAACAAATTAGAGTGCTTAAAGCAGGCAAGCCCGCCTGAATACTGT
>NW_026047044.1:50000-55000 GCF_023864275.1 Schistocerca cancellata | reverse complement strand
CCCTACCCCTCACAACGATGACGGTGGGAGGGCCGTTTTACGAGACCATTTCCTGCGGTGCCAACGCTGTCGTAGAGCCGATACTCCATCTTTGGTACAAGGCAATCATTCCGCTGTAAATCAGTACGTCACTCGTAGTTCAGTCACCTCACAGCACTGCTCAGTAAACTATGCAGGCCCACATAGATAGATTATGATAGATTATATACGCAAATGCCCCTATACATGCTGAACGTCCGTACACACAAAATGAACCACACGTCAGCCACACACTCTATCACACACTACTCTCTGCCTGTAACAGACACAGATACAACTACTAAGCACCAGCATGGACCAACGTCCGGTGCATCCTATCCGCCACAGTACACCAACTACGCTATGATAACCAGACCGGGAGGTCCAATCATAAAACAGAATACCCCACTCGTCCGACAACCACAATTGCTCAGAGAAGCCACCAACACCCACACATGTCCTACACAGGGGTGCACCCATCACCACCACACTGCCTCGTCTTACAGCACAAACACACTGGCAGGAATGAAACACACAGGTCTGCCGCAACCACAGACACGGCTCGCCCCCTCTCACTGGCGAAAAGCGCATCCCGACGTGACATAACTCCTTTGACACACTGACGCTGCCTCGGGCATCCACGTCCTACGGTCGATATCAACGAACCTCCCCCCCCCCCCTCCCCCCCACAACACGCCATCCCATACCACATTGTGTACCGTACCCAAACCTAACGTGTACTGTACTACAACGCAATGTGTACCATAACACAACCCAGTTTGTACCTTAACCTAACCTATGTCACCTTAACCTAACCTATGTCACCTTAACCTAACCTATGTCACCTTAACCTAACCTATGTCACCTTAACCTAACCTATGTCACCTTAACCTAACCTATGTCACCTTAACCTAACCTATGTCACCTTAACCTAACCTATGTCACCTTAACCTAACCCATCTTGCACCTTAACCTAACCCATCTTGCACCTTAACCTAACCCATCTTGCACCTTAACCTAACCCATCTTGCACCTTAACCTAACCCATCTTGCACCTTAACCTAACCTATGTTGCACCTTAACCTAACCTGTGTTGCACCTTAACCTACCTCAATTTGCACCGCAATGTAACGCAATTTGCACCGCAATGTAACGCAATTTGCACCGCAATGTAACGCAATTTGCACCGCAATGTAACGCAATTTGCACCGCAATGTAACGCAATTTGCACCGCAATGTAACGCAATTTGCACCGCAATGTAACGCAATTTGCACCGCAATGTAACGCAATTTGCACCGCAATGTAACGCAATTTGCACCGCAATGTAACGCAATTTGCACCGCAATGTAACTCAATTTGCACCGCAATGTAACTCAATTTGCACCGCAATGTAACTCAATTTGCACCGCAATGTAACTCAATTTGCACCGCAATGTAACTCAATTTGCACCGCAATGTAACTCAATTTGCACCGCAATGTAACTCAATTTGCACCGCAATGTAACTCAATTTGCACCGCAATGTAACTCAATTTGCACCGCAATGTAACTCAATTTGCACCGCAATGTAACTCAATTTGCACCGCAATGTAACTCAATTTGCACCGCAATGTAATGCAATTTGCACCGCAATGTAATGCAATTTGCACCGCAATGTAATGCAATTTGTACCGCAATCTACCCCCACATTGTGCCTTAACCTAACCCACATTGTGCCTTAACCTAACCCACATTGTGCCTTAACCTAACCCACGTTGTGCCTTAACCTAACCCACGTTGTGCCTTAACCTAACCCACGTTGTGCCTTAACCTAACCCAAGTTGTGCCTTAACCTAACCCAAGTTGTGCCTTAACCTAACCCAAGTTGTGCCTTAACCTAACCCAAGTTGTGCCTTAACCTAACCCAAGTTGTGCCTTAACCTAACCCAAGTTGTGCCTTAACCTAACCCAAGTTGTGCCTTAACCTAACCCAAGTTGTGCCTTAACCTAACCCAAGTTGTGCCTTAACCTAACCCAAGTTGTGCCTTAACCTAACCCAAGTTGTGCCTTAACCTAACCCAAGTTGTGCCTTAACCTAACCCAAGTTGTGCCTTAACCTAACCCAAGTTGTGCCTTAACCTAACCCAAGTTGTGCCTTACCCTGCTCTGTAATTGGCATATGACACGTTACATTAATGTATTGTCCAACCGCAACCCGCTCAGAATGTTGTGTACACAGCTACGTGTCATCTCCCCATAACAGCTGCATTGCAGTGTGGTACGCCATAGAGACGTGTGGGAGTAATGGACGCAGTGGATGGCGATCAGCATGAGCCGTCTGTTCATGTAGTGGCGCGTGTATGCAGACGTAGTAGTCTCTTCTCACACAATGTGATAGCACGGTGCCCCGCGTTCCACATCTGCGACATGCTACAGAGGCCGGTTGACAGTTGGTCGCGCAATGGACATCGCATACGTACGGGGGCACCTTCCACGTGCCCTCTAGTCGGGCACATTTTGTTGCGTGGATGTGAGCGGATGTAGTGTGTCTTGACACCTGACAGGCAGGCATGCAATAATAGTTGACTTTGCAAACGGGGATGGACGTGTACGTTTACTGGTGACGTTACGCAAATGAACAACTGGTAACCCGTTGTGGTGCGGTTGTCCTTGCTGGAGGTACATCTGTGAGGGCAACGATCGGTACAGCTACGAAGCGGTCCCCACCATACCAACGAACGTGAATGTGAATCTGGGTGTGAAGCGATACGCGGCTGTGGGTGGGTGGGACTGTCCCCGGCCGGTGAGGGGGGGCCGCCCGGCGTGCTGGCCGCGCGGTGCGTGGGCGCACGCGCTACAGCCGGCTGGTGGGGGCGCCCAGTGGCAGGCGCGCCGGCCGACGGACGCGGCAGGCGGCGCAGCTGCGCGCCGGGGCACCCTGCGCGCGGCGCCGTGCAGCCAAAGTGGGTCCTCGCCGGCCCGGTGCGAAGCGCGGTGGACATCTGCAGTGTGCTGGTCCGATTGAGGACTGTGTGCGTTGAGGATGCGCCGCCGCCCGGCACTCGGCGCCGCGACGCCGTCTGCTGCTCGGTCGCCCCAGCGGTTCTCGCTGGTGGTTTGTATCGCAGTTGTGCAGACGTGTTGGCACGTGCGCTGTGCTGGGAGAGTTCGCTTCGGCACCCACGTGGGGCCTTTGCCCTTCTGTGGCGCTGGCGTTGGAGCTGCCGGTCACCGTAGGTGGCGCGTGTTGTCTCCCGCCGGCAATGCCACGACAGCACGCTCCCGGGCCTCTGTCGGCAGCGGCAAGCTCAGTTGGGAGCACGGGTGGTCGCACCTAAAGCGTCTACTCGCCTAACTCCGGGCGATTGCGCCTCTCTCGAACCCGACCAAGTACTTAGGACGGCGCTGCGCGCCGCCGGGACCTGAGAGGGTTTCGAGGTGTATTGTGCAGGGGAGCTCAGCCTCCTCCTGTTTGCAGAATAATTGAGCGGACGCTTGCGTGTTCGCGCGGGCCCCTGGGACACACTCCCGGGCGGCCGGCTGCTCAGCTCTAGTTGACGCAGCTCCCTGGTTGATCCTGCCAGTAGTCATATGCTTGTCTCAAAGATTAAGCCATGCATGTCTCAGTACAAGCCGCATTAAGGTGAAACCGCGAATGGCTCATTAAATCAGTTATGGTTCCTTAGATCGTACCCACGTTACTTGGATAACTGTGGTAATTCTAGAGCTAATACATGCAAACAGAGTCCCGACCAGAGATGGAAGGGACGCTTTTATTAGATCAAAACCAATCGGTCGGCTCGTCCGGTCCGTTTGCCTTGGTGACTCTGAATAACTTTGGGCTGATCGCACGGTCCTCGTACCGGCGACGCATCTTTCAAATGTCTGCCTTATCAACTGTCGATGGTAGGTTCTGCGCCTACCATGGTTGTAACGGGTAACGGGGAATCAGGGTTCGATTCCGGAGAGGGAGCCTGAGAAACGGCTACCACATCCAAGGAAGGCAGCAGGCGCGCAAATTACCCACTCCCGGCACGGGGAGGTAGTGACGAAAAATAACGATACGGGACTCATCCGAGGCCCCGTAATCGGAATGAGTACACTTTAAATCCTTTAACGAGTATCTATTGGAGGGCAAGTCTGGTGCCAGCAGCCGCGGTAATTCCAGCTCCAATAGCGTATATTAAAGTTGTTGCGGTTAAAAAGCTCGTAGTTGGATTTGTGTCCCACGCTGTTGGTTCACCGCCCGTCGGTGTTTAACTGGCATGTATCGTGGGACGTCCTGCCGGTGGGGCGAGCCGAAGGCGTGCGACCGCCTCGTGCGTGTTCGTGCGTCCCGAGGCGGACCCCGTTGAAATCCTACCAAGGTGCTCTTTATTGAGTGTCTGGGTGGGCCGGCACGTTTACTTTGAACAAATTAGAGTGCTTAAAGCAGGCAAGCCCGCCTGAATACTGTGTGCATGGAATAATGGAATAGGACCTCGGTTCTATTTTGTTGGTTTTCGGAACCCGAGGTAATGATTAATAGGGACAGGCGGGGGCATTCGTATTGCGACGTTAGAGGTGAAATTCTTGGATCGTCGCAAGACGAACAGAAGCGAAAGCATTTGCCAAGTATGTTTTCATTAATCAAGAACGAAAGTTAGAGGTTCGAAGGCGATCAGATACCGCCCTAGTTCTAACCATAAACGATGCCAGCCAGCGATCCGCCGCAGTTCCTCCGATGACTCGGCGGGCAGCCTCCGGGAAACCAAAGCTTTTGGGTTCCGGGGGAAGTATGGTTGCAAAGCTGAAACTTAAAGGAATTGACGGAAGGGCACCACCAGGAGTGGAGCCTGCGGCTTAATTTGACTCAACACGGGAAACCTCACCAGGCCCGGACACCGGAAGGATTGACAGATTGATAGCTCTTTCTTGATTCGGTGGGTGGTGGTGCATGGCCGTTCTTAGTTGGTGGAGCGATTTGTCTGGTTAATTCCGATAACGAACGAGACTCTAGCCTG
>NW_026047044.1:40000-42500 GCF_023864275.1 Schistocerca cancellata | reverse complement strand
TGAAACACACAGGTCTGCCGCAACCACAGACACGGCTCGCCCCCTCTCACTGGCGAAAAGCGCATCCCGACGTGACATAACTCCTTTGACACACTGACGCTGCCTCGGGCATCCACGTCCTACGGTCGATATCAACGAACCTCCCCCCCCCCCTCCCCCCCACAACACGCCATCCCATACCACATTGTGTACCGTACCCAAACCTAACGTGTACTGTACTACAACGCAATGTGTACCATAACACAACCCAGTTTGTACCTTAACCTAACCTATGTCACCTTAACCTAACCTATGTCACCTTAACCTAACCTATGTCACCTTAACCTAACCTATGTCACCTTAACCTAACCTATGTCACCTTAACCTAACCTATGTCACCTTAACCTAACCTATGTCACCTTAACCTAACCTATGTCACCTTAACCTAACCCATCTTGCACCTTAACCTAACCCATCTTGCACCTTAACCTAACCCATCTTGCACCTTAACCTAACCCATCTTGCACCTTAACCTAACCCATCTTGCACCTTAACCTAACCTATGTTGCACCTTAACCTAACCTGTGTTGCACCTTAACCTACCTCAATTTGCACCGCAATGTAACGCAATTTGCACCGCAATGTAACGCAATTTGCACCGCAATGTAACGCAATTTGCACCGCAATGTAACGCAATTTGCACCGCAATGTAACGCAATTTGCACCGCAATGTAACGCAATTTGCACCGCAATGTAACGCAATTTGCACCGCAATGTAACGCAATTTGCACCGCAATGTAACGCAATTTGCACCGCAATGTAACGCAATTTGCACCGCAATGTAACTCAATTTGCACCGCAATGTAACTCAATTTGCACCGCAATGTAACTCAATTTGCACCGCAATGTAACTCAATTTGCACCGCAATGTAACTCAATTTGCACCGCAATGTAACTCAATTTGCACCGCAATGTAACTCAATTTGCACCGCAATGTAACTCAATTTGCACCGCAATGTAACTCAATTTGCACCGCAATGTAACTCAATTTGCACCGCAATGTAACTCAATTTGCACCGCAATGTAACTCAATTTGCACCGCAATGTAATGCAATTTGCACCGCAATGTAATGCAATTTGCACCGCAATGTAATGCAATTTGTACCGCAATCTACCCCCACATTGTGCCTTAACCTAACCCACATTGTGCCTTAACCTAACCCACATTGTGCCTTAACCTAACCCACGTTGTGCCTTAACCTAACCCACGTTGTGCCTTAACCTAACCCACGTTGTGCCTTAACCTAACCCAAGTTGTGCCTTAACCTAACCCAAGTTGTGCCTTAACCTAACCCAAGTTGTGCCTTAACCTAACCCAAGTTGTGCCTTAACCTAACCCAAGTTGTGCCTTAACCTAACCCAAGTTGTGCCTTAACCTAACCCAAGTTGTGCCTTAACCTAACCCAAGTTGTGCCTTAACCTAACCCAAGTTGTGCCTTAACCTAACCCAAGTTGTGCCTTAACCTAACCCAAGTTGTGCCTTAACCTAACCCAAGTTGTGCCTTAACCTAACCCAAGTTGTGCCTTACCCTGCTCTGTAATTGGCATATGACACGTTACATTAATGTATTGTCCAACCGCAACCCGCTCAGAATGTTGTGTACACAGCTACGTGTCATCTCCCCATAACAGCTGCATTGCAGTGTGGTACGCCATAGAGACGTGTGGGAGTAATGGACGCAGTGGATGGCGATCAGCATGAGCCGTCTGTTCATGTAGTGGCGCGTGTATGCAGACGTAGTAGTCTCTTCTCACACAATGTGATAGCACGGTGCCCCGCGTTCCACATCTGCGACATGCTACAGAGGCCGGTTGACAGTTGGTCGCGCAATGGACATCGCATACGTACGGGGGCACCTTCCACGTGCCCTCTAGTCGGGCACATTTTGTTGCGTGGATGTGAGCGGATGTAGTGTGTCTTGACACCTGACAGGCAGGCATGCAATAATAGTTGACTTTGCAAACGGGGATGGACGTGTACGTTTACTGGTGACGTTACGCAAATGAACAACTGGTAACCCGTTGTGGTGCGGTTGTCCTTGCTGGAGGTACATCTGTGAGGGCAACGATCGGTACAGCTACGAAGCGGTCCCCACCATACCAACGAACGTGAATGTGAATCTGGGTGTGAAGCGATACGCGGCTGTGGGTGGGTGGGACTGTCCCCGGCCGGTGAGGGGGGGCCGCCCGGCGTGCTGGCCGCGCGGTGCGTGGGCGCACGCGCTACAGCCGGCTGGTGGGGGCGCCCAGTGGCAGGCGCGCCGGCCGACGGACGCGGCAGGCGGCGCAGCTGCGCGCCGGGGCACCCTGCGCGCGGCGCCGTGCAGCCAAAGTGGGTCCTCGCCGGCCCGGTGCGAAGCGCGGTGGACATCTGCAGTGTGCTGGTCCGATTGAGGACTGTGTGCGTTGAGGATGCGCCGCCGCCCGGCACTCGGCGCCGCGACGCCGTCTGCTGCTCGGT
>NW_026047044.1:27500-30000 GCF_023864275.1 Schistocerca cancellata | reverse complement strand
GCATCCCGACGTGACATAACTCCTTTGACACACTGACGCTGCCTCGGGCATCCACGTCCTACGGTCGATATCAACGAACCTCCCCCCCCCCCTCCCCCCCACAACACGCCATCCCATACCACATTGTGTACCGTACCCAAACCTAACGTGTACTGTACTACAACGCAATGTGTACCATAACACAACCCAGTTTGTACCTTAACCTAACCTATGTCACCTTAACCTAACCTATGTCACCTTAACCTAACCTATGTCACCTTAACCTAACCTATGTCACCTTAACCTAACCTATGTCACCTTAACCTAACCTATGTCACCTTAACCTAACCTATGTCACCTTAACCTAACCTATGTCACCTTAACCTAACCCATCTTGCACCTTAACCTAACCCATCTTGCACCTTAACCTAACCCATCTTGCACCTTAACCTAACCCATCTTGCACCTTAACCTAACCCATCTTGCACCTTAACCTAACCTATGTTGCACCTTAACCTAACCTGTGTTGCACCTTAACCTACCTCAATTTGCACCGCAATGTAACGCAATTTGCACCGCAATGTAACGCAATTTGCACCGCAATGTAACGCAATTTGCACCGCAATGTAACGCAATTTGCACCGCAATGTAACGCAATTTGCACCGCAATGTAACGCAATTTGCACCGCAATGTAACGCAATTTGCACCGCAATGTAACGCAATTTGCACCGCAATGTAACGCAATTTGCACCGCAATGTAACGCAATTTGCACCGCAATGTAACTCAATTTGCACCGCAATGTAACTCAATTTGCACCGCAATGTAACTCAATTTGCACCGCAATGTAACTCAATTTGCACCGCAATGTAACTCAATTTGCACCGCAATGTAACTCAATTTGCACCGCAATGTAACTCAATTTGCACCGCAATGTAACTCAATTTGCACCGCAATGTAACTCAATTTGCACCGCAATGTAACTCAATTTGCACCGCAATGTAACTCAATTTGCACCGCAATGTAATGCAATTTGCACCGCAATGTAATGCAATTTGCACCGCAATGTAATGCAATTTGTACCGCAATCTACCCCCACATTGTGCCTTAACCTAACCCACATTGTGCCTTAACCTAACCCACATTGTGCCTTAACCTAACCCACGTTGTGCCTTAACCTAACCCACGTTGTGCCTTAACCTAACCCACGTTGTGCCTTAACCTAACCCAAGTTGTGCCTTAACCTAACCCAAGTTGTGCCTTAACCTAACCCAAGTTGTGCCTTAACCTAACCCAAGTTGTGCCTTAACCTAACCCAAGTTGTGCCTTAACCTAACCCAAGTTGTGCCTTAACCTAACCCAAGTTGTGCCTTAACCTAACCCAAGTTGTGCCTTAACCTAACCCAAGTTGTGCCTTAACCTAACCCAAGTTGTGCCTTAACCTAACCCAAGTTGTGCCTTAACCTAACCCAAGTTGTGCCTTAACCTAACCCAAGTTGTGCCTTAACCTAACCCAAGTTGTGCCTTAACCTAACCCAAGTTGTGCCTTACCCTGCTCTGTAATTGGCATATGACACGTTACATTAATGTATTGTCCAACCGCAACCCGCTCAGAATGTTGTGTACACAGCTACGTGTCATCTCCCCATAACAGCTGCATTGCAGTGTGGTACGCCATAGAGACGTGTGGGAGTAATGGACGCAGTGGATGGCGATCAGCATGAGCCGTCTGTTCATGTAGTGGCGCGTGTATGCAGACGTAGTAGTCTCTTCTCACACAATGTGATAGCACGGTGCCCCGCGTTCCACATCTGCGACATGCTACAGAGGCCGGTTGACAGTTGGTCGCGCAATGGACATCGCATACGTACGGGGGCACCTTCCACGTGCCCTCTAGTCGGGCACATTTTGTTGCGTGGATGTGAGCGGATGTAGTGTGTCTTGACACCTGACAGGCAGGCATGCAATAATAGTTGACTTTGCAAACGGGGATGGACGTGTACGTTTACTGGTGACGTTACGCAAATGAACAACTGGTAACCCGTTGTGGTGCGGTTGTCCTTGCTGGAGGTACATCTGTGAGGGCAACGATCGGTACAGCTACGAAGCGGTCCCCACCATACCAACGAACGTGAATGTGAATCTGGGTGTGAAGCGATACGCGGCTGTGGGTGGGTGGGACTGTCCCCGGCCGGTGAGGGGGGGCCGCCCGGCGTGCTGGCCGCGCGGTGCGTGGGCGCACGCGCTACAGCCGGCTGGTAGGGGCGCCCAGTGGCAGGCGCGCCGGCCGACGGACGCGGCAGGCGGCGCAGCTGCGCGCCGGGGCACCCTGCGCGCGGCGCCGTGCAGCCAAAGTGGGTCCTCGCCGGCCCGGTGCGAAGCGCGGTGGACATCTGCAGTGTGCTGGTCCGATTGAGGACTGTGTGCGTTGAGGATGCGCCGCCGCCCGGCACTCGGCGCCGCGACGCCGTCTGCTGCTCGGTCGCCCCAGCGGTTCTCGCTGGTGGTTTGTATCGCAGTTG
>NW_026047044.1:7500-17500 GCF_023864275.1 Schistocerca cancellata | reverse complement strand
CAATTTGCACCGCAATGTAACGCAATTTGCACCGCAATGTAACGCAATTTGCACCGCAATGTAACGCAATTTGCACCGCAATGTAACGCAATTTGCACCGCAATGTAACGCAATTTGCACCGCAATGTAACGCAATTTGCACCGCAATGTAACGCAATTTGCACCGCAATGTAACGCAATTTGCACCGCAATGTAACGCAATTTGCACCGCAATGTAACTCAATTTGCACCGCAATGTAACTCAATTTGCACCGCAATGTAACTCAATTTGCACCGCAATGTAACTCAATTTGCACCGCAATGTAACTCAATTTGCACCGCAATGTAACTCAATTTGCACCGCAATGTAACTCAATTTGCACCGCAATGTAACTCAATTTGCACCGCAATGTAATGCAATTTGCACCGCAATGTAATGCAATTTGCACCGCAATGTAATGCAATTTGTACCGCAATCTACCCCCACATTGTGCCTTAACCTAACCCACATTGTGCCTTAACCTAACCCACATTGTGCCTTAACCTAACCCACGTTGTGCCTTAACCTAACCCACGTTGTGCCTTAACCTAACCCACGTTGTGCCTTAACCTAACCCACGTTGTGCCTTAACCTAACCCACGTTGTGCCTTAACCTAACCCAAGTTGTGCCTTAACCTAACCCAAGTTGTGCCTTAACCTAACCCAAGTTGTGCCTTAACCTAACCCAAGTTGTGCCTTAACCTAACCCAAGTTGTGCCTTAACCTAACCCAAGTTGTGCCTTAACCTAACCCAAGTTGTGCCTTAACCTAACCCAAGTTGTGCCTTAACCTAACCCAAGTTGTGCCTTAACCTAACCCAAGTTGTGCCTTAACCTAACCCAAGTTGTGCCTTAACCTAACCCAAGTTGTGCCTTAACCTAACCCAAGTTGTGCCTTACCCTGCTCTGTAATTGGCATATGACACGTTACATTAATGTATTGTCCAACCGCAACCCGCTCAGAATGTTGTGTACACAGCTACGTGTCATCTCCCCATAACAGCTGCATTGCAGTGTGGTACGCCATAGAGACGTGTGGGAGTAATGGACGCAGTGGATGGCGATCAGCATGAGCCGTCTGTTCATGTAGTGGCGCGTGTATGCAGACGTAGTAGTCTCTTCTCACACAATGTGATAGCACGGTGCCCCGCGTTCCACATCTGCGACATGCTACAGAGGCCGGTTGACAGTTGGTCGCGCAATGGACATCGCATACGTACGGGGGCACCTTCCACGTGCCCTCTAGTCGGGCACATTTTGTTGCGTGGATGTGAGCGGATGTAGTGTGTCTTGACACCTGACAGGCAGGCATGCAATAATAGTTGACTTTGCAAACGGGGATGGACGTGTACGTTTACTGGTGACGTTACGCAAATGAACAACTGGTAACCCGTTGTGGTGCGGTTGTCCTTGCTGGAGGTACATCTGTGAGGGCAACGATCGGTACAGCTACGAAGCGGTCCCCACCATACCAACGAACGTGAATGTGAATCTGGGTGTGAAGCGATACGCGGCTGTGGGTGGGTGGGACTGTCCCCGGCCGGTGAGGGGGGGCCGCCCGGCGTGCTGGCCGCGCGGTGCGTGGGCGCACGCGCTACAGCCGGCTGGTGGGGGCGCCCAGTGGCAGGCGCGCCGGCCGACGGACGCGGCAGGCGGCGCAGCTGCGCGCCGGGGCACCCTGCGCGCGGCGCCGTGCAGCCAAAGTGGGTCCTCGCCGGCCCGGTGCGAAGCGCGGTGGACATCTGCAGTGTGCTGGTCCGATTGAGGACTGTGTGCGTTGAGGATGCGCCGCCGCCCGGCACTCGGCGCCGCGACGCCGTCTGCTGCTCGGTCGCCCCAGCGGTTCTCGCTGGTGGTTTGTATCGCAGTTGTGCAGACGTGTTGGCACGTGCGCTGTGCTGGGAGAGTTCGCTTCGGCACCCACGTGGGGCCTTTGCCCTTCTGTGGCGCTGGCGTTGGAGCTGCCGGTCACCGTAGGTGGCGCGTGTTGTCTCCCGCCGGCAATGCCACGACAGCACGCTCCCGGGCCTCTGTCGGCAGCGGCAAGCTCAGTTGGGAGCACGGGTGGTCGCACCTAAAGCGTCTACTCGCCTAACTCCGGGCGATTGCGCCTCTCTCGAACCCGACCAAGTACTTAGGACGGCGCTGCGCGCCGCCGGGACCTGAGAGGGTTTCGAGGTGTATTGTGCAGGGGAGCTCAGCCTCCTCCTGTTTGCAGAATAATTGAGCGGACGCTTGCGTGTTCGCGCGGGCCCCTGGGACACACTCCCGGGCGGCCGGCTGCTCAGCTCTAGTTGACGCAGCTCCCTGGTTGATCCTGCCAGTAGTCATATGCTTGTCTCAAAGATTAAGCCATGCATGTCTCAGTACAAGCCGCATTAAGGTGAAACCGCGAATGGCTCATTAAATCAGTTATGGTTCCTTAGATCGTACCCACGTTACTTGGATAACTGTGGTAATTCTAGAGCTAATACATGCAAACAGAGTCCCGACCAGAGATGGAAGGGACGCTTTTATTAGATCAAAACCAATCGGTCGGCTCGTCCGGTCCGTTTGCCTTGGTGACTCTGAATAACTTTGGGCTGATCGCACGGTCCTCGTACCGGCGACGCATCTTTCAAATGTCTGCCTTATCAACTGTCGATGGTAGGTTCTGCGCCTACCATGGTTGTAACGGGTAACGGGGAATCAGGGTTCGATTCCGGAGAGGGAGCCTGAGAAACGGCTACCACATCCAAGGAAGGCAGCAGGCGCGCAAATTACCCACTCCCGGCACGGGGAGGTAGTGACGAAAAATAACGATACGGGACTCATCCGAGGCCCCGTAATCGGAATGAGTACACTTTAAATCCTTTAACGAGTATCTATTGGAGGGCAAGTCTGGTGCCAGCAGCCGCGGTAATTCCAGCTCCAATAGCGTATATTAAAGTTGTTGCGGTTAAAAAGCTCGTAGTTGGATTTGTGTCCCACGCTGTTGGTTCACCGCCCGTCGGTGTTTAACTGGCATGTATCGTGGGACGTCCTGCCGGTGGGGCGAGCCGAAGGCGTGCGACCGCCTCGTGCGTGTTCGTGCGTCCCGAGGCGGACCCCGTTGAAATCCTACCAAGGTGCTCTTTATTGAGTGTCTGGGTGGGCCGGCACGTTTACTTTGAACAAATTAGAGTGCTTAAAGCAGGCAAGCCCGCCTGAATACTGTGTGCATGGAATAATGGAATAGGACCTCGGTTCTATTTTGTTGGTTTTCGGAACCCGAGGTAATGATTAATAGGGACAGGCGGGGGCATTCGTATTGCGACGTTAGAGGTGAAATTCTTGGATCGTCGCAAGACGAACAGAAGCGAAAGCATTTGCCAAGTATGTTTTCATTAATCAAGAACGAAAGTTAGAGGTTCGAAGGCGATCAGATACCGCCCTAGTTCTAACCATAAACGATGCCAGCCAGCGATCCGCCGCAGTTCCTCCGATGACTCGGCGGGCAGCCTCCGGGAAACCAAAGCTTTTGGGTTCCGGGGGAAGTATGGTTGCAAAGCTGAAACTTAAAGGAATTGACGGAAGGGCACCACCAGGAGTGGAGCCTGCGGCTTAATTTGACTCAACACGGGAAACCTCACCAGGCCCGGACACCGGAAGGATTGACAGATTGATAGCTCTTTCTTGATTCGGTGGGTGGTGGTGCATGGCCGTTCTTAGTTGGTGGAGCGATTTGTCTGGTTAATTCCGATAACGAACGAGACTCTAGCCTGCTAACTAGTCGCGTGACATCCTTCGTGCTGTCAGCGATTACTTTTCTTCTTAGAGGGACAGGCGGCTTCTAGCCGCACGAGATTGAGCAATAACAGGTCTGTGATGCCCTTAGATGTTCTGGGCCGCACGCGCGCTACACTGAAGGAATCAGCGTGTCTTCCTAGGCCGAAAGGTCGGGGTAACCCGCTGAACCTCCTTCGTGCTAGGGATTGGGGCTTGCAATTGTTCCCCATGAACGAGGAATTCCCAGTAAGCGCGAGTCATAAGCTCGCGTTGATTACGTCCCTGCCCTTTGTACACACCGCCCGTCGCTACTACCGATTGAATGATTTAGTGAGGTCTTCGGACTGGTACGCGGCATCGACTCTGTCGTTGCCGATGCTACCGGAAAGATGACCAAACTTGATCATTTAGAGGAAGTAAAAGTCGTAACAAGGTTTCCGTAGGTGAACCTGCGGAAGGATCATTACCGACTAGACTGCATGTCTTTCGATGTGCGTGTCGTGTCGCGCAACACGCTACCTGTACGGCAGCAGCCGTGCGCCGCGTGCGGAACGGACGACACTACGTCCACCATGTCGAGCGCACCACAAACAAAAATACCGCCACCTGCAGGTCCCCCGCAACATGACCTGCTGCACCGATGATACCGCCATCTATGAGACGCCACGCCGACTACGACATCGCTAGGTCCCACAGTGCCCATTTTCCGACGCCACCCACAAACCCTGCATCATCTGCCCACCACAGGAGCCCCAACGCCTGTGCCTGCGTCGCACGAAGTCGTCGACCGACAATCGCTCCACCCGCACCCGCACGTGCCCCACCCCAACCGCCCAAATCGCAACTCCAGCGGATGAACGGCGGACTCTTCCCGCACTCGTAACGTGCAATCCGCCCCTATATCTTGCGTTTCATGAAGAGTTATATCGAATATGCCATATTCCCGCTGTCCCTATACATGCTGTAAGTAGCTCGCTTGCTACAGCAGCAGCAGCAGCAGCAGCACCACCTCCGCGCGCTTCCCTGGGGGCACTGAACCGCAGGATGCGAGACCCCACGCCCAGTGGCAAACAGGGCTCCTCTCAGAATATAGGCGGTCCCTACCCCTCACAACGATGACGGTGGGAGGGCCGTTTTACGAGACCATTTCCTGCGGTGCCAACGCTGTCGTAGAGCCGATACTCCATCTTTGGTACAAGGCAATCATTCCGCTGTAAATCAGTACGTCACTCGTAGTTCAGTCACCTCACAGCACTGCTCAGTAAACTATGCAGGCCCACATAGATAGATTATGATAGATTATATACGCAAATGCCCCTATACATGCTGAACGTCCGTACACACAAAATGAACCACACGTCAGCCACACACTCTATCACACACTACTCTCTGCCTGTAACAGACACAGATACAACTACTAAGCACCAGCATGGACCAACGTCCGGTGCATCCTATCCGCCACAGTACACCAACTACGCTATGATAACCAGACCGGGAGGTCCAATCATAAAACAGAATACCCCACTCGTCCGACAACCACAATTGCTCAGAGAAGCCACCAACACCCACACATGTCCTACACAGGGGTGCACCCATCACCACCACACTGCCTCGTCTTACAGCACAAACACACTGGCAGGAATGAAACACACAGGTCTGCCGCAACCACAGACACGGCTCGCCCCCTCTCACTGGCGAAAAGCGCATCCCGACGTGACATAACTCCTTTGACACACTGACGCTGCCTCGGGCATCCACGTCCTACGGTCGATATCAACGAACCTCCCCCCCCCCCTCCCCCCCACAACACGCCATCCCATACCACATTGTGTACCGTACCCAAACCTAACGTGTACTGTACTACAACGCAATGTGTACCATAACACAACCCAGTTTGTACCTTAACCTAACCTATGTCACCTTAACCTAACCTATGTCACCTTAACCTAACCTATGTCACCTTAACCTAACCTATGTCACCTTAACCTAACCTATGTCACCTTAACCTAACCTATGTCACCTTAACCTAACCTATGTCACCTTAACCTAACCTATGTCACCTTAACCTAACCCATCTTGCACCTTAACCTAACCCATCTTGCACCTTAACCTAACCCATCTTGCACCTTAACCTAACCCATCTTGCACCTTAACCTAACCCATCTTGCACCTTAACCTAACCCATCTTGCACCTTAACCTAACCTATGTTGCACCTTAACCTAACCTGTGTTGCACCTTAACCTACCTCAATTTGCACCGCAATGTAACGCAATTTGCACCGCAATGTAACGCAATTTGCACCGCAATGTAACGCAATTTGCACCGCAATGTAACGCAATTTGCACCGCAATGTAACGCAATTTGCACCGCAATGTAACGCAATTTGCACCGCAATGTAACGCAATTTGCACCGCAATGTAACGCAATTTGCACCGCAATGTAACGCAATTTGCACCGCAATGTAACGCAATTTGCACCGCAATGTAACTCAATTTGCACCGCAATGTAACTCAATTTGCACCGCAATGTAACTCAATTTGCACCGCAATGTAACTCAATTTGCACCGCAATGTAACTCAATTTGCACCGCAATGTAACTCAATTTGCACCGCAATGTAACTCAATTTGCACCGCAATGTAACTCAATTTGCACCGCAATGTAATGCAATTTGCACCGCAATGTAATGCAATTTGCACCGCAATGTAATGCAATTTGTACCGCAATCTACCCCCACATTGTGCCTTAACCTAACCCACATTGTGCCTTAACCTAACCCACATTGTGCCTTAACCTAACCCACGTTGTGCCTTAACCTAACCCACGTTGTGCCTTAACCTAACCCACGTTGTGCCTTAACCTAACCCACGTTGTGCCTTAACCTAACCCACGTTGTGCCTTAACCTAACCCAAGTTGTGCCTTAACCTAACCCAAGTTGTGCCTTAACCTAACCCAAGTTGTGCCTTAACCTAACCCAAGTTGTGCCTTAACCTAACCCAAGTTGTGCCTTAACCTAACCCAAGTTGTGCCTTAACCTAACCCAAGTTGTGCCTTAACCTAACCCAAGTTGTGCCTTAACCTAACCCAAGTTGTGCCTTAACCTAACCCAAGTTGTGCCTTAACCTAACCCAAGTTGTGCCTTAACCTAACCCAAGTTGTGCCTTAACCTAACCCAAGTTGTGCCTTACCCTGCTCTGTAATTGGCATATGACACGTTACATTAATGTATTGTCCAACCGCAACCCGCTCAGAATGTTGTGTACACAGCTACGTGTCATCTCCCCATAACAGCTGCATTGCAGTGTGGTACGCCATAGAGACGTGTGGGAGTAATGGACGCAGTGGATGGCGATCAGCATGAGCCGTCTGTTCATGTAGTGGCGCGTGTATGCAGACGTAGTAGTCTCTTCTCACACAATGTGATAGCACGGTGCCCCGCGTTCCACATCTGCGACATGCTACAGAGGCCGGTTGACAGTTGGTCGCGCAATGGACATCGCATACGTACGGGGGCACCTTCCACGTGCCCTCTAGTCGGGCACATTTTGTTGCGTGGATGTGAGCGGATGTAGTGTGTCTTGACACCTGACAGGCAGGCATGCAATAATAGTTGACTTTGCAAACGGGGATGGACGTGTACGTTTACTGGTGACGTTACGCAAATGAACAACTGGTAACCCGTTGTGGTGCGGTTGTCCTTGCTGGAGGTACATCTGTGAGGGCAACGATCGGTACAGCTACGAAGCGGTCCCCACCATACCAACGAACGTGAATGTGAATCTGGGTGTGAAGCGATACGCGGCTGTGGGTGGGTGGGACTGTCCCCGGCCGGTGAGGGGGGGCCGCCCGGCGTGCTGGCCGCGCGGTGCGTGGGCGCACGCGCTACAGCCGGCTGGTGGGGGCGCCCAGTGGCAGGCGCGCCGGCCGACGGACGCGGCAGGCGGCGCAGCTGCGCGCCGGGGCACCCTGCGCGCGGCGCCGTGCAGCCAAAGTGGGTCCTCGCCGGCCCGGTGCGAAGCGCGGTGGACATCTGCAGTGTGCTGGTCCGATTGAGGACTGTGTGCGTTGAGGATGCGCCGCCGCCCGGCACTCGGCGCCGCGACGCCGTCTGCTGCTCGGTCGCCCCAGCGGTTCTCGCTGGTGGTTTGTATCGCAGTTGTGCAGACGTGTTGGCACGTGCGCTGTGCTGGGAGAGTTCGCTTCGGCACCCACGTGGGGCCTTTGCCCTTCTGTGGCGCTGGCGTTGGAGCTGCCGGTCACCGTAGGTGGCGCGTGTTGTCTCCCGCCGGCAATGCCACGACAGCACGCTCCCGGGCCTCTGTCGGCAGCGGCAAGCTCAGTTGGGAGCACGGGTGGTCGCACCTAAAGCGTCTACTCGCCTAACTCCGGGCGATTGCGCCTCTCTCGAACCCGACCAAGTACTTAGGACGGCGCTGCGCGCCGCCGGGACCTGAGAGGGTTTCGAGGTGTATTGTGCAGGGGAGCTCAGCCTCCTCCTGTTTGCAGAATAATTGAGCGGACGCTTGCGTGTTCGCGCGGGCCCCTGGGACACACTCCCGGGCGGCCGGCTGCTCAGCTCTAGTTGACGCAGCTCCCTGGTTGATCCTGCCAGTAGTCATATGCTTGTCTCAAAGATTAAGCCATGCATGTCTCAGTACAAGCCGCATTAAGGTGAAACCGCGAATGGCTCATTAAATCAGTTATGGTTCCTTAGATCGTACCCACGTTACTTGGATAACTGTGGTAATTCTAGAGCTAATACATGCAAACAGAGTCCCGACCAGAGATGGAAGGGACGCTTTTATTAGATCAAAACCAATCGGTCGGCTCGTCCGGTCCGTTTGCCTTGGTGACTCTGAATAACTTTGGGCTGATCGCACGGTCCTCGTACCGGCGACGCATCTTTCAAATGTCTGCCTTATCAACTGTCGATGGTAGGTTCTGCGCCTACCATGGTTGTAACGGGTAACGGGGAATCAGGGTTCGATTCCGGAGAGGGAGCCTGAGAAACGGCTACCACATCCAAGGAAGGCAGCAGGCGCGCAAATTACCCACTCCCGGCACGGGGAGGTAGTGACGAAAAATAACGATACGGGACTCATCCGAGGCCCCGTAATCGGAATGAGTACACTTTAAATCCTTTAACGAGTATCTATTGGAGGGCAAGTCTGGTGCCAGCAGCCGCGGTAATTCCAGCTCCAATAGCGTATATTAAAGTTGTTGCGGTTAAAAAGCTCGTAGTTGGATTTGTGTCCCACGCTGTTGGTTCACCGCCCGTCGGTGTTTAACTGGCATGTATCGTGGGACGTCCTGCCGGTGGGGCGAGCCGAAGGCGTGCGACCGCCTCGTGCGTGTTCGTGCGTCCCGAGGCGGACCCCGTTGAAATCCTACCAAGGTGCTCTTTATTGAGTGTCTGGGTGGGCCGGCACGTTTACTTTGAACAAATTAGAGTGCTTAAAGCAGGCAAGCCCGCCTGAATACTGTGTGCATGGAATAATGGAATAGGACCTCGGTTCTATTTTGTTGGTTTTCGGAACCCGAGGTAATGATTAATAGGGACAGGCGGGGGCATTCGTATTGCGACGTTAGAGGTGAAATTCTTGGATCGTCGCAAGACGAACAGAAGCGAAAGCATTTGCCAAGTATGTTTTCATTAATCAAGAACGAAAGTTAGAGGTTCGAAGGCGATCAGATACCGCCCTAGTTCTAACCATAAACGATGCCAGCCAGCGATCCGCCGCAGTTCCTCCGATGACTCGGCGGGCAGCCTCCGGGAAACCAAAGCTTTTGGGTTCCGGGGGAAGTATGGTTGCAAAGCTGAAACTTAAAGGAATTGACGGAAGGGCACCACCAGGAGTGGAGCCTGCGGCTTAATTTGACTCAACACGGGAAACCTCACCAGGCCCGGACACCGGAAGGATTGACAGATTGATAGCTCTTTCTTGATTCGGTGGGTGGTGGTGCATGGCCGTTCTTAGTTGGTGGAGCGATTTGTCTGGTTAATTCCGATAACGAACGAGACTCTAGCCTGCTAACTAGTCGCGTGACATCCTTCGTGCTGTCAGCGATTACTTTTCTTCTTAGAGGGACAGGCGGCTTCTAGCCGCACGAGATTGAGCAATAACAGGTCTGTGATGCCCTTAGATGTTCTGGGCCGCACGCGCGCTACACTGAAGGAATCAGCGTGTCTTCCTAGGCCGAAAGGTCGGGGTAACCCGCTGAACCTCCTTCGTGC
>NW_026047043.1:0-30451 GCF_023864275.1 Schistocerca cancellata | reverse complement strand
GCTTTACTTTACTTTACTTTAACTTAACTTCACTTCCACAGCCGCCGCCGGCAAGAAGACCATACCAACTGCTACGATTGCAGGGGCAGATATTCTGCGAGGTACCTCGGTGTCACGCCTGACATCGAAGTGTCACATAGGGCAACTTGGCACAAACGCTCACGCCAGGATGCAGATCCTGTACCCCTGTTCCCTCGACCCCGCAACAGGGGTAGCGATACTGGAAATATGCGCGCCCTCTATAGGGGCTATGCAGCCAGGTCGACGATGCATCGCCTACAGAAGGGTCCAAAGCAGAGCGCTCTACGACGGGCCTTACACGTCCCCGCGGCAGACCTGCCTACAACCACCCACAACACGATTCCGCGCCCTGGCACAAGCGTTCTACGCCACCGCGCGGAATTCAGAAAATGACTATTACGTCTTGACCCTTGGGCAATATGAACACCACAGGGACAGATGTGCAAGACCCGAGTCGCTACTCCAGCAGTAGCACAAACAGAACACATAATCACTCTCAACAAACAGCAACGTCCGAAAAAGCACACTACCAAAGATAAGAACAACACACAGAAAAGAGGAGCAAATGTCCACAGGCGACAATAACCTCCACCAACTCCCCCTCTAACGGTAGAGGACTAAAGGAAAGAGAGAAGAACAACAAGAAGAGCCGCCGCCATCTTGTCGTCCACAGCCCGTGTGGCCACACACACGTTTCTCTTTTGTTTTTCGTTTGCCTCAAGCACCTCCACGCACGCACAGTCGCCTTCCAAACGACAACGACAGCAATAATCACCAACTGTTAAACGAGCGTGTCGACACACCGCCCTCCACTCCCGCGCGCCCCATACAAACGAAACAGCTGATCCGGCCGCCTATGGGCACGCCTTGCCTCGGCAACTCCAACGCCGCCGCAAACACACAGCCAAAACCACGCAAATATTCACCGCCTCTCGCACAACAACAACAACAACAACACACAGCCCGGCGTCTCCATCGATCGATAAACAAAACAAACACACACACAACGCCCTCTCTCGCGCGCGCGCGCACGCACACACACACACACACACACACACACACACACACACACACACAGCCACAAGACCCGCTTCCTTTCCTTTCTCCCAGTCACGTCACGTCAGTCAAACGCAAACGAAATGAAGAATGAAAGAAACAAGGCAGGCAGGCAACACACGCAGCAACAACACAGACTCTTTCGCACTTTTCAATTTCCGAACAGTGTGGTGGCCCTGAAAAGGGCCGTTTTCGTCTCTCCCACGGCCGCGGGAAGGCCAACGCGGCACAGCACACCGGCTGCGACGCGCCTAACCGCCGAAACCGTACAGGGTGCGCCCCTGCCTCTTCAGGGCGTACACCACGTCCATGGCCGTCACAGTCTTGCGCTTGGCGTGCTCAGTGTACGTCACCGCGTCGCGGATCACGTTCTCCAGGAACACCTTCAGCACTCCGCGGGTCTCCTCGTAGATCAGACCAGAGATGCGCTTCACGCCGCCCCTGCGAGCCAGGCGGCGGATCGCGGGCTTCGTGATGCCCTGGATGTTGTCGCGCAACACCTTGCGGTGCCGCTTGGCGCCACCCTTGCCGAGCCCCTTTCCTCCCTTGCCGCGGCCAGTCATCTCTTCTAAATCCTCAAAAAGCTCAAGGCAAGCAAAGCGTCTGCTGCAGCGGCTGGCTCCTCACCCGGCGCTAGCGAGTCGGCTACGGTCTGCGCCCGGCGCACGCGCCAGCCCCCCTATATAGACTCTGGCCCGCCCTCCCCCCACCACGCGCAACCGAGGGCATATAAGCGCACCACGGTGGCTGGCGCGCGCCCGTGTCGTCAAGGCAGCACCCGACGCAGCACCTCGCTCGCCTCCACGCCGCTCCGCTAACCGCTACCGCTATGGCCCGCACAAAGCAAACGGCCCGCAAGTCCACCGGCGGAAAGGCGCCGCGCAAACAGCTCGCCACCAAGGCGGCGAGGAAGAGCGCGCCCGCCACCGGCGGCGTCAAGAAGCCCCACCGCTACAGGCCGGGCACCGTCGCCCTGCGAGAAATCAGGCGCTACCAGAAGAGCACAGAGCTGCTCATCCGCAAGCTGCCATTCCAGCGCCTAGTGCGCGAGATCGCCCAGGACTTCAAGACCGACCTGCGCTTCCAGAGCTCCGCGGTCATGGCCCTGCAGGAGGCCAGCGAGGCCTACCTCGTCGGCCTCTTCGAAGACACCAACCTGTGCGCAATCCACGCCAAGCGCGTCACCATCATGCCCAAGGACATCCAGCTCGCGCGCCGCATCCGCGGCGAGCGCGCCTAAACACCGCGCCAGCCGCTGGGCACCGCCCACGCACGCAACAAACAAAACGGCCCTTTTAAGGGCCACTAACATCACTCCGTCGCGAGCAAACTTTGTCGGTCGCCTCTCGCCCCACAACCACAGAACCAAAGACAAAACACCACTTCCACTTCCGTCCGTCCGCCACAGCCGCTCTCCCCTGCCAGCTTGCTGGCGCGCGCAACAATCAACATCATGCCTCCCCGGCGCGGCGCTCAAAGCGCACAATACCCATCGGCCGACGCCGTCAACCACACGGCCGGCCGCCGCTTCGTTTCGAAAAGAAAACGAAACAAAAAGCCAGGCACGTCCAACGCCACCGACCCTTTCCACATCTCAACGTCCCCCGCCCCCGTTGCAAGAACACACACACAAGACAAGACACATCCGAGAAGACGGCAGGCAGGCCAACCAAAGTATTCAAACAACATGACACAAAACCAACCGTCGGCCGGCCGCGACCAAAAAAAAAAAACGGCGACAATCAACCGCAACGACAAAACCGCTACCGCCGCCCGCACCCGCCACCGACCCCCCCCCCGCAATCCAACCACCACGGCACGCAAACAGTATCCACACACGGGCATACAGAAACGCCAGACGACACAACCACACCGCAACACAAACACGACAATCAAAACCTTCCCGACGTGCTTTGATGGCCCTGAGAAGGGCCGTTTTGGGCCGCGCGTCTGTTGCGCGCCACTAGACGACGGGGACGGGGGGTGCGGACGACGGAGTCAACCGCCAACCCTTCCTTTCCCATTCCTCTCTACTTCTTCTTCTTGGGCGAAGCCTTCGCCTTAGACGGCGTCGTCGCCTTCTTCGGGCGCGGCGCCTTCGGCTTCTTCGTCGGAACCTTGGCGGCCTTCTTCGCCTTCGACGGCGACTTGGCCTTGGCCGGCTTGGCAGCAGCCGCCTTCTTCGCACCGGCGGGAGCGGCCGACGCCGCAGACGCCTTCTTGGCGGCGCCCGCCTTCCGACCAGTCGCCGCCTTCACGCCACCAGCCTTCTTTGCGCCGGCCGCACGGGCGCCCTTCTTCTCCTTGCTGGCCGGAGCGGCGCGCTTCTTCTTGGCACCGCCAGCACGAGCCTTGCCGCCCTCAGCCGCCCCGCCGCCGGCGCCGGCAAGCTTGAAAGAGCCGGACGCGCCCTTCCCCTTCGTCTGCACCAGCTCGCCCGCCACCACGGCCGACTTGAGGTACTTCTTGATAAACGGCGCCAGCTTCTCCGCGTCCAGCTTGTAGTGCGCGGCAATGTACTTCTTGATCGCCTGCAGCGACGATCCGCCGCGCTCCTTCAGACTCTTGATGGCGGCCGTCACCATCTCAGAGGTGCGCGGGTGCGCAGGCTTGGCGCGCGGCTTCTTCGCAGACGACGCAGACTTTGCCTTCTTCGTAGTGCCGGTGGCGGCGGGTGCCGCAGCAGTCTCGTTCGTAGCCGCCTGATCTGCCATTTCGACGACGCGCGTTAACACACAGCGAGCAGCGAGAGCGAGAGGAGACACGCAGCGAGCGGAGCGCACAGCAGAGGAATAGCCGCCTCGACGCACAGGCCCAGCCAGTGTCGCGGGCGGGCGCGGACGGCCGAGAGAGCGGCCGCCACTCTGCGCGCCGCCGCGCCGCGCCTCCCGCGCTTGCTACCGCCCAACGTCCGACAGCCTGTGCGGAGCAGCCCCACACCTGCGCCACAACCACCCGCGCCTTTCAAACCACCGAGGATGGGGCTACACACAGCCACACCACAGTCGCCAACCAGTCGCCACGGCAGCGCCGCAAACCACGGCCAAACTGCAGCCACCGCGCGCTACAGCCTGGGTCGGCCCGCCGAGAATCGCCGCCCACGCCCAAATGCCGCCCCCACAGCCCCAGCCGGCGACCGGCCACAATGGCCAAACCTTCGGCAAAAGCCCCGCACCGTCGCCGCGGCAGCCCGGCCAGCGCGGCCGGCGCCACAGCCACACAAGCGGAGGCGTGCGGCGATGACGGCCGTGCAAACGCACCTCCGCCGCCCCATCGCCCTCCCACCGTTTCCCGATCGGCCCGCAGCCGTCGGGCCACGTCCTCCTCCTCTCGCCCGCCAACATTCACAGCCCTTTCGTTCGTTTCCCAACAATTTCAATTGTGCCCGCCGCAAAAACGGGCGCCGCCTGCAAAGCAACATGCTCCGCCGGAGCGCCCCTCGCCGCTTACGAGCCAACCCCTCGCCCGAGGCAAACCCGAAATCCGCAACTACAGACCAACCCAATCTGCCGTCAGCACACACGACAGCCAACATCACGCGTTACGAGTTAGACATTAGGTTCACACGTCTCGGTTAGGTTCGGTGGACGTGGGTTAGGTTAAGGGCACTTGGGTTAGGTTAAGCATTCAAAACACACGTCAGGCGTCAGAGGTTAGGTTAGGTTACGTTACATTAAGGTTAGGTTAGGGGCACCTCGGTTAGGTTAAGGGTCGGTGTTAGGTTAAGCGTCAAACTTAGGTTAAGCATTCAAACACACGTCGGGCGTCAGAGGTTAGGTTAGGTTAGGTTAGGTTAAGGCCACTTGGGTTAGGTTAAGCCTCAAACTTAGGTTAAGCATTCAAACACACGTCGGGCGTCAGGTGGCCGCAGCAGCCGCACCTACCTACCCACCCACCTCACGGCCGGACAGCTTGGCTTACTTGGCGCTGAGGCTGACCTCACCGCACCTCACGCTACGCAACGCTACAGGTTCGGTTCGCTCAGCTTAGGCTTAGAGCTTAAGCGCCCAGGTCGGATTACGACGTTGGTTCACCTTCGGGCGCCACACTTTGGGTGTAAAGGTCGCGTCGGGTCGTCGGCACGCCGCAAAAACAAAAGCGAAGCCACAGGACAACGCCGACAAACGGGCAGCACGACCACGACCAGATACCGAGACACACGGACCACCCACCGGCCAAAGGGCACCAAACAACAAACCAGAGCACCACGTGTCGACCAGAGCAACCCGCCGCTCACGCGACGTGGCTGGCACCGAAGGGCCGCCGCAACTGCGCTTTCCGCGCCGGGCCGGATGCACGTGCGGCAACACCACCACCGCACACAGCCGCTGTTCAACATCAACCAACAACACGCCGCGGTCGCAGCCTCAACGCCAGCACACGTTTGCACCACCATTCACACGCACCGCACAAACAGCTGTCGCCGACAACACAAACACACCGCAACGACGCCGCCGCCCCTACTTGTGCCGGCCACCCACCCCACCGACGGCGCACCTGTCGCCGGCCGGCAGTCGACACGGGAAACGCACACCGCCACTTCGCTCGCGCGCACGCCACCAACCAGTCGTCGTCTCCAAAACAACAAACAAACAAACATAGGGCAGGCAACAAATCGCCTCGCACGAACCGTCCACAAAACTATCAAAGCACAGCCTCTGGCTAACGGCCACGACGCAGCGGCACGCTGCTCCTTTCCCCGCCCCCACTCGATTCACGAAGGCACGCGACACCGCCAACGACGGCCTCGCTTCCCGCAACCGACACCTTTCCGCCACTACGCACAGCCGCACCCGACGCCCGTGCCAACGACACAACTACTGCACTATCCACCGCCGCCTCCCCCTTCCCGTCGTACACACACACAGCCAGCCAGCCAGCCAGCCAGCCAAAACCACACCAACGACCCAAACATGCACGTGCAACGGCACACCCCAACCAGTCAACGTCGACAACCACACGCACGGCTCGAAACCGGCGCCCTTCCACGTTGCCATCAAGCTACACACAAGACACAAGGAACCAACAACAGCAAGCCTGCCCGCCCGCCCCACTCTCACGCCGCAAAAAGCACACCGAAACCGCCAAACGCACATTCCCATCGCACCGACACCGACCGGCTCGCTACCACCACACCTCTCGGCAGCCGTTTCGCAAACATGACACGGCGCGACATGACATCACGACCAACTCTCCTCTCCAGACGCCTTCGGCCGGAGCACAACGCCGCCAATTCGCCACACACACACACACACACACACACAGTCGACAGGCGCCCGCCCGCCCGCCCTGCACGACGCCGCGCAGCAAAGGCGCCCGCAAACACATACCTCTCCTCTCTCTCGGCCGCCCGACGCGCCAACCGCCACACCGCCAGCCACTCGCAATTGTGCACTGCCGCCAGCCACACGTCCAACACGCCGCGCCGCCTCCGGCCACCCGCCAGGGGGCGCTCACGTCCGCGACAACAGCGCGGCCCGCCGGGCCAAACCGAACCGAGCCGAGCCGCCCGCCGCTGCTCTGCACATCTTCCTGCGCGCATCAACAAAACGAGGCAAGCGAGCACACCCCGTCACAACGCCACATCACGCAAATGCCGTGCCGACCTCTTGTGTCTACCGCCTAAATTGCACTCACTCACCAGCCGCCCCTTCTTCTTCTTCCTACCTATCTATCTGTGCGTCTGTGTCGGTCCGCGCGTGACGCCTCTCAACATCCGCCGTCGCCGTCCCCGTCCCCGTTTCCGCCCCAATGCCATCGTCGCGCCGCCTCCTCCTCCTCCTCCGCCCCTGTCCGGCCCGCACCACACCATACACCGCTGCTTGTCCCGGCCGTTGCCACCAAAGGCGCCTACCGCAAACGCGCCACGCCGCAGCCCCCGTGCGTGCATCTCCGTGCCGACGCTGCCTCTCTGCCCTCCCGCACGCACTCGACCGACCGACATGCACTGCGTCGACGGCCTCGACAACACAGTCTCTGGCTCCGCACTGCGTCTTCCGGTACGCGCGCTGAAACACGTATGTACTCATTACCAGCGATGGCGAGGCACGACACAATCTCTGACCAGAGCGTTTCTTATCGTCGCTAGTCTGCGCCACACGACACTAGTAGCACGTAGCGGGTCGGCAGGAACAGTTGTCATCTATATGTGGCGGGTCGGGAGAGGTAGTAGTCAGTCGACAGTATTAGCGAGTGGACGGTTGTACTGAGCGGGCGGCGGCGTGCTCTTCTCGCGACTCTGGTCTCCGTTCGGGACGATGCATACTGTTATTACAGGTAAGGTAATGAAGCTGCATTGCGCAAATCTAATACTGTATGTCAATTGTAACTATTTTCTTCACAACAAAATGCCCCAATAATACTTTGTTTCCAAACAAACTTTTTTAAAGTACAACCATTCATTTCCATTTAAATAATATTTCCTACGCATTTCCTCCAACAATCAAAATTAAATGTGAGCCGGCATTCATTGCACGACGCTGTGTACAGGTATCTACAGTTAAGAGCACATATAGATGCAGTTTGTTTTTTCTCTTTTGTCTTTTTTGTTTTTTTTTTTTTTTTTTTTGACGTAACGATCTTTTGCTCTTTTTATTCTAATTTGTACGTACGCTGTTTGTTTAGATTTTTATATTGGTAATGCCACGTAGCGCTCCGCGTGAAAATCACTGCCTGTGCTGTGTGCAGTCTGTGGCTAGTTTGCATTGTTGTTGTCATGAACTGCTATAGCTGGATGTGAACAGCGCGTAGCGTTGCGCAGTTAGGGGTGAGCCGCCAGCACTGGTGCATGTGAGGACAGAGATGGCGGACGTTTCAAATTACATATATTATGACTGGTGATGATATTAAGGGTAAATACATTGTTTGTTGTTCTCTATTAAACATCTTTACTTTGCTAACTATCCCTATCGGTAGTTAGTGCCCTCCGTAGTTTGGAATCTCTTATTTAGCTGGCAGCAGTGGTGCTCGCTGTATTGCAGTAGTTCGAGTAATGAAGATTTTTGTGAGGTAAGTGATTTCCGACAGGTGTACTTTAATGTTACTCAGGGCCATTCTTTTGCAGGGATCTTTGATAGTCAGATTGCGTTGCGCTCAAAATATTGTGTGTCAGTTTAAGCACAGTTTTGTATACATTGTTGTTCAAAGGGGGGCGTTTCAGAATACACAGGGCCGAAGGTCAGCCAGCGCTGCCCTTACAACGTTTATCGGGTTTTCAATTATGTCTGTTGAGATGTTCATGGTTCATTATTTCCATTCATCATATTATCGCGCGTTTCTCATCAATCTTCGTTCGTTCATTTTCTAGGGACGTTAACAACATTCTGGCACATTTTTATCATCATTCACTCACTCACTCACTCACTCACTCACTCACTCACTTACTTACGACTATTTGTGCGGGGAGGTTACACTTGGGTCCATTTCCATTTACATTCAATGTTGATAGACGCCTTTTTTTTTTTTTGTTGTTGTTTTGTTGCTGGCAGGTTACAAAGGGCCTCATTTTATGTTGGTTGCAGCAGCGTTTTTCTCCTTCTTCTAGCGTCTTCCCCGCCCCCGCCCCTCCCGCATCCCTCGGTCTCACCACGTTCACTGACAGCCGCGTCTGCGGCTACACCACAACGGCCCCCTCCCGGCAACCCATTCGTTTTCTCTTCTTTTGCACAAAAACAACGCCGCACGCGCCAGCCGAGCGCAGCGCAAGCCACCCACACCGCGCCCCTCCCCGTCTTTATAGCCTCCGCGTCTTGTTTTCTTCGTTTGCCCCCTCCCATCTCCCGAATGCCATGCCATGCCATGCCAGCAGCGTTACGCGTGCCCCTCCCCTGTCCACACACTACCGCGAAACGAACAGCCTTCCGGGCCACATGCAGGGCACGCCCACCGCCATTCCCGGACGCAATTCTCAAAACAACACACACACACACACACACACACACAATGGCTTTGCACACGAACATAGACGGCACGGGCACTGTCGTACATTCTTCCTCAGAACCATCTCAACGAACGTTACGTTACATACACATCCGGGAAAGCAAAGCAACGCAACGCACAATTCAGCCGTCAAAGGTAACGTTCACCACGGCAGACACTTGCCGCCGCGCCGTTACGCGCATTTCAGTGCGGCTACAATACACCTCCGACACGGGAACGTTCCGTTGCTCTACACTGCGTTTCTCCGTTTTGTTTGGTTTTTTTTCCGTTTTCTCTCTCTCTCTCTCTCTCTCTCTCTCTCTCTCTCTATATATATATTTGTTTTTTCCCCTCTGTCCTTTCCTCCACCATTCTCTCCTCACGTTCTGCCCAGACATTCGACCGATCAGAGGTTCGTTCACCTTTCGGTAACCGTTCTCAGCGCGACGGTGTACCAACGGTATGACGGTATGACGGTATGACGGGTGTTCAAGACGTCCGGTGTACCGCGCCGATCGACAGTTTCCCAGAGGCGACGGATCGGACCACATCACCGACATACACACAAACACGTGTACGCACATTCGCCAAAGCGACCGTCGTCTTCTAGCGTCGCGCTTACTCTACTGTACTGCACTGGACACGCGAGCATGCATCTTCAATGACGACGTCGGTGTGCGTGCGTCGTACGCACACAAGCAGACACAGTCGGTCAGACACGACTATCGAAATCAGAGTCGGGGGAAAGGTACATATCATCGTGCGTGTCGCCCGTACAATGCAATACACAGTGGTGTGTCTCAATGCGCGTTCACATTTAAACGTCACTCACACGCCTCCACGCTGCATTTACAGACACATTTCACCCTCGCCATATATGGCGTGCAAACCGACCCGCAAACGGCCGTCGTTACACACTGACATTCCCAACAATCGCGTGTCGTTTCCACCCGTCACGTAACTAACCGGCACCTCCATCCAAAGGGCACATCACCGATCGCACTTCCCCCCCCCCCCCTCGCAGACAACGACTTGTGCGCACGTGCCTCCATTCCACGTCACACCGTGGCCGCACCCCGCAACACGCGACACGCGACGCGCCCCATAAACAATCAAATTATTCATCGCATCGGCCACCCCACCCCGTCGCGTCGCAACCAAAGCGGTAGCTATTGCCACCGTCCACCCACTCACACACAAAACAAAACAAAAACAACAACAACAACAATTCCGCCCTTCCCGCAAAGGCCATTTGGTGGCCCTGAAAAGGGCCGTTTTGCCGCTCTCGCAACGGAGGATCTCCTTCCATTCCAGAGCCACCTCCTTACTTGGAGCTCGTGTACTTGGTCACCGCCTTCGTGCCCTCGCTCACGGCGTGCTTGGCCAGCTCGCCAGGCAGCAACAGCCGCACAGCGGTCTGGATCTCGCGGGACGTGATGGTCGAGCGCTTGTTGTAGTGCGCCAGGCGAGACGCCTCGGCCGCGATGCGCTCGAAAATGTCGTTCACGAAGCTGTTCATGATGCTCATCGCCTTCGACGAGATGCCCGTGTCAGGGTGCACCTGCTTCAGCACCTTGTAGATGTAGATGGCATAGCTCTCCTTCCTCTTGCGCTTCTTCTTCTTGTCGCCCTTCGAAATGTTCTTCTGCGCCTTGCCAGCCTTCTTGGCGGCCTTCCCGCTAGTCTTGGGCGGCATCGCAAACAAACAAGAACGTACGGCAGCAACACCAGCAGCAAGCGCTCCGCTCTAGTCAGCGTCTCCCCACACAGTGGCACCCAGCGCGCCCCGCCGCCGCACCTTTACCAGCTCGCCCCGTTGCGGCCGCCGACCAATGGGCCGCGAGCGCAACCGGCCGCCGCACCCGAGAGCATAAAGGACCCCCACCCCTGGCGGCGCCGCCACTCCGCTGCTCGACTCGCTGCGGCTCGCACCGTCCTTCGTCTCGTCTCGTTTTTTTACACCACAGCGCATCGCCATGTCCGGACGCGGAAAGGGAGGCAAAGTCAAGGGCAAGTCAAAGTCCCGCTCAAGCAGGGCCGGGCTCCAGTTCCCGGTCGGCAGAATCCACCGCCTCCTGCGCAAGGGAAACTACGCCGAGCGCGTCGGCGCCGGGGCGCCCGTCTACCTCGCCGCCGTCATGGAGTACCTCGCGGCTGAGGTGCTCGAGCTGGCCGGAAACGCGGCCCGCGACAACAAGAAGACGCGCATCATCCCGCGCCACCTGCAGCTTGCCATCCGCAACGACGAGGAGCTCAACAAGCTCCTGTCGGGCGTCACCATCGCACAGGGTGGTGTCCTGCCCAACATCCAGGCCGTCCTGCTGCCAAAGAAGACCGAGAAGAAGGCCTAAACAGAGAGGCCAGGCAATCGGCACGCGGACCCGCCGCCCAGCAGCGCTGCGTGCTCCCCTGCACGCAACGCGCTTTGCCGGCCCGGCTCGGCTCACAACAATCGGCCCTTTTCAGGGCCACCACACAAACCTACGTCCAAAGCAAAATTTCAGTCGTCCTCGCCGCGCTTTGCTTTACTTTACTTTACTTTAACTTAACTTCACTTCCACAGCCGCCGCCGGCAAGAAGACCATACCAACTGCTACGATTGCAGGGGCAGATATTCTGCGAGGTACCTCGGTGTCACGCCTGACATCGAAGTGTCACATAGGGCAACTTGGCACAAACGCTCACGCCAGGATGCAGATCCTGTACCCCTGTTCCCTCGACCCCGCAACAGGGGTAGCGATACTGGAAATATGCGCGCCCTCTATAGGGGCTATGCAGCCAGGTCGACGATGCATCGCCTACAGAAGGGTCCAAAGCAGAGCGCTCTACGACGGGCCTTACACGTCCCCGCGGCAGACCTGCCTACAACCACCCACAACACGATTCCGCGCCCTGGCACAAGCGTTCTACGCCACCGCGCGGAATTCAGAAAATGACTATTACGTCTTGACCCTTGGGCAATATGAACACCACAGGGACAGATGTGCAAGACCCGAGTCGCTACTCCAGCAGTAGCACAAACAGAACACATAATCACTCTCAACAAACAGCAACGTCCGAAAAAGCACACTACCAAAGATAAGAACAACACACAGAAAAGAGGAGCAAATGTCCACAGGCGACAATAACCTCCACCAACTCCCCCTCTAACGGTAGAGGACTAAAGGAAAGAGAGAAGAACAACAAGAAGAGCCGCCGCCATCTTGTCGTCCACAGCCCGTGTGGCCACACACACGTTTCTCTTTTGTTTTTCGTTTGCCTCAAGCACCTCCACGCACGCACAGTCGCCTTCCAAACGACAACGACAGCAATAATCACCAACTGTTAAACGAGCGTGTCGACACACCGCCCTCCACTCCCGCGCGCCCCATACAAACGAAACAGCTGATCCGGCCGCCTATGGGCACGCCTTGCCTCGGCAACTCCAACGCCGCCGCAAACACACAGCCAAAACCACGCAAATATTCACCGCCTCTCGCACAACAACAACAACAACAACAACAACAACACACAGCCCGGCGTCTCCATCGATCGATAAACAAAACAAACACACACACAACGCCCTCTCTCGCGCGCGCGCGCACGCACACACACACACACACACACACACACACACACACACACACACACAGCCACAAGACCCGCTTCCTTTCCTTTCTCCCAGTCACGTCACGTCAGTCAAACGCAAACGAAATGAAGAATGAAAGAAACAAGGCAGGCAGGCAACACACGCAGCAACAACACAGACTCTTTCGCACTTTTCAATTTCCGAACAGTGTGGTGGCCCTGAAAAGGGCCGTTTTCGTCTCTCCCACGGCCGCGGGAAGGCCAACGCGGCACAGCACACCGGCTGCGACGCGCCTAACCGCCGAAACCGTACAGGGTGCGCCCCTGCCTCTTCAGGGCGTACACCACGTCCATGGCCGTCACAGTCTTGCGCTTGGCGTGCTCAGTGTACGTCACCGCGTCGCGGATCACGTTCTCCAGGAACACCTTCAGCACTCCGCGGGTCTCCTCGTAGATCAGACCAGAGATGCGCTTCACGCCGCCCCTGCGAGCCAGGCGGCGGATCGCGGGCTTCGTGATGCCCTGGATGTTGTCGCGCAACACCTTGCGGTGCCGCTTGGCGCCACCCTTGCCGAGCCCCTTTCCTCCCTTGCCGCGGCCAGTCATCTCTTCTAAATCCTCAAAAAGCTCAAGGCAAGCAAAGCGTCTGCTGCAGCGGCTGGCTCCTCACCCGGCGCTAGCGAGTCGGCTACGGTCTGCGCCCGGCGCACGCGCCAGCCCCCCTATATAGACTCTGGCCCGCCCTCCCCCCACCACGCGCAACCGAGGGCATATAAGCGCACCACGGTGGCTGGCGCGCGCCCGTGTCGTCAAGGCAGCACCCGACGCAGCACCTCGCTCGCCTCCACGCCGCTCCGCTAACCGCTACCGCTATGGCCCGCACAAAGCAAACGGCCCGCAAGTCCACCGGCGGAAAGGCGCCGCGCAAACAGCTCGCCACCAAGGCGGCGAGGAAGAGCGCGCCCGCCACCGGCGGCGTCAAGAAGCCCCACCGCTACAGGCCGGGCACCGTCGCCCTGCGAGAAATCAGGCGCTACCAGAAGAGCACAGAGCTGCTCATCCGCAAGCTGCCATTCCAGCGCCTAGTGCGCGAGATCGCCCAGGACTTCAAGACCGACCTGCGCTTCCAGAGCTCCGCGGTCATGGCCCTGCAGGAGGCCAGCGAGGCCTACCTCGTCGGCCTCTTCGAAGACACCAACCTGTGCGCAATCCACGCCAAGCGCGTCACCATCATGCCCAAGGACATCCAGCTCGCGCGCCGCATCCGCGGCGAGCGCGCCTAAACACCGCGCCAGCCGCTGGGCACCGCCCACGCACGCAACAAACAAAACGGCCCTTTTAAGGGCCACTAACATCACTCCGTCGCGAGCAAACTTTGTCGGTCGCCTCTCGCCCCACAACCACAGAACCAAAGACAAAACACCACTTCCACTTCCCGTCCGTCCGCCACAGCCGCTCTCCCCTGCCAGCTTGCTGGCGCGCGCAACAATCAACATCATGCCTCCCCGGCGCGGCGCTCAAAGCGCACAATACCCATCGGCCGACGCCGTCAACCACACGGCCGGCCGCCGCTTCGTTTCGAAAAGAAAACGAAACAAAAAGCCAGGCACGTCCAACGCCACCGACCCTTTCCACATCTCAACGTCCCCCGCCCCCGTTGCAAGAACACACACACAAGACAAGACACATCCGAGAAGACGGCAGGCAGGCCAACCAAAGTATTCAAACAACATGACACAAAACCAACCGTCGGCCGGCCGCGACCAAAAAAAAAAAACGGCGACAATCAACCGCAACGACAAAACCGCTACCGCCGCCCGCACCCGCCACCGACCCCCCCCCCGCAATCCAACCACCACGGCACGCAAACAGTATCCACACACGGGCATACAGAAACGCCAGACGACACAACCACACCGCAACACAAACACGACAATCAAAACCTTCCCGACGTGCTTTGATGGCCCTGAGAAGGGCCGTTTTGGGCCGCGCGTCTGTTGCGCGCCACTAGACGACGGGGACGGGGGGTGCGGACGACGGAGTCAACCGCCAACCCTTCCTTTCCCATTCCTCTCTACTTCTTCTTCTTGGGCGAAGCCTTCGCCTTAGACGGCGTCGTCGCCTTCTTCGGGCGCGGCGCCTTCGGCTTCTTCGTCGGAACCTTGGCGGCCTTCTTCGCCTTCGACGGCGACTTGGCCTTGGCCGGCTTGGCAGCAGCCGCCTTCTTCGCACCGGCGGGAGCGGCCGACGCCGCAGACGCCTTCTTGGCGGCGCCCGCCTTCCGACCAGTCGCCGCCTTCACGCCACCAGCCTTCTTTGCGCCGGCCGCACGGGCGCCCTTCTTCTCCTTGCTGGCCGGAGCGGCGCGCTTCTTCTTGGCACCGCCAGCACGAGCCTTGCCGCCCTCAGCCGCCCCGCCGCCGGCGCCGGCAAGCTTGAAAGAGCCGGACGCGCCCTTCCCCTTCGTCTGCACCAGCTCGCCCGCCACCACGGCCGACTTGAGGTACTTCTTGATAAACGGCGCCAGCTTCTCCGCGTCCAGCTTGTAGTGCGCGGCAATGTACTTCTTGATCGCCTGCAGCGACGATCCGCCGCGCTCCTTCAGACTCTTGATGGCGGCCGTCACCATCTCAGAGGTGCGCGGGTGCGCAGGCTTGGCGCGCGGCTTCTTCGCAGACGACGCAGACTTTGCCTTCTTCGTAGTGCCGGTGGCGGCGGGTGCCGCAGCAGTCTCGTTCGTAGCCGCCTGATCTGCCATTTCGACGACGCGCGTTAACACACAGCGAGCAGCGAGAGCGAGAGGAGACACGCAGCGAGCGGAGCGCACAGCAGAGGAATAGCCGCCTCGACGCACAGGCCCAGCCAGTGTCGCGGGCGGGCGCGGACGGCCGAGAGAGCGGCCGCCACTCTGCGCGCCGCCGCGCCGCGCCTCCCGCGCTTGCTACCGCCCAACGTCCGACAGCCTGTGCGGAGCAGCCCCACACCTGCGCCACAACCACCCGCGCCTTTCAAACCACCGAGGATGGGGCTACACACAGCCACACCACAGTCGCCAACCAGTCGCCACGGCAGCGCCGCAAACCACGGCCAAACTGCAGCCACCGCGCGCTACAGCCTGGGTCGGCCCGCCGAGAATCGCCGCCCACGCCCAAATGCCGCCCCCACAGCCCCAGCCGGCGACCGGCCACAATGGCCAAACCTTCGGCAAAAGCCCCGCACCGTCGCCGCGGCAGCCCGGCCAGCGCGGCCGGCGCCACAGCCACACAAGCGGAGGCGTGCGGCGATGACGGCCGTGCAAACGCACCTCCGCCGCCCCATCGCCCTCCCACCGTTTCCCGATCGGCCCGCAGCCGTCGGGCCACGTCCTCCTCCTCTCGCCCGCCAACATTCACAGCCCTTTCGTTCGTTTCCCAACAATTTCAATTGTGCCCGCCGCAAAAACGGGCGCCGCCTGCAAAGCAACATGCTCCGCCGGAGCGCCCCTCGCCGCTTACGAGCCAACCCCTCGCCCGAGGCAAACCCGAAATCCGCAACTACAGACCAACCCAATCTGCCGTCAGCACACACGACAGCCAACATCACGCGTTACGAGTTAGACATTAGGTTCACACGTCTCGGTTAGGTTCGGTGGACGTGGGTTAGGTTAAGGGCACTTGGGTTAGGTTAAGCATTCAAAACACACGTCAGGCGTCAGAGGTTAGGTTAGGTTACGTTACATTAAGGTTAGGTTAGGGGCACCTCGGTTAGGTTAAGGGTCGGTGTTAGGTTAAGCGTCAAACTTAGGTTAAGCATTCAAACACACGTCGGGCGTCAGAGGTTAGGTTAGGTTAGGTTAGGTTAAGGCCACTTGGGTTAGGTTAAGCCTCAAACTTAGGTTAAGCATTCAAACACACGTCGGGCGTCAGGTGGCCGCAGCAGCCGCACCTACCTACCCACCCACCTCACGGCCGGACAGCTTGGCTTACTTGGCGCTGAGGCTGACCTCACCGCACCTCACGCTACGCAACGCTACAGGTTCGGTTCGCTCAGCTTAGGCTTAGAGCTTAAGCGCCCAGGTCGGATTACGACGTTGGTTCACCTTCGGGCGCCACACTTTGGGTGTAAAGGTCGCGTCGGGTCGTCGGCACGCCGCAAAAACAAAAGCGAAGCCACAGGACAACGCCGACAAACGGGCAGCACGACCACGACCAGATACCGAGACACACGGACCACCCACCGGCCAAAGGGCACCAAACAACAAACCAGAGCACCACGTGTCGACCAGAGCAACCCGCCGCTCACGCGACGTGGCTGGCACCGAAGGGCCGCCGCAACTGCGCTTTCCGCGCCGGGCCGGATGCACGTGCGGCAACACCACCACCGCACACAGCCGCTGTTCAACATCAACCAACAACACGCCGCGGTCGCAGCCTCAACGCCAGCACACGTTTGCACCACCATTCACACGCACCGCACAAACAGCTGTCGCCGACAACACAAACACACCGCAACGACGCCGCCGCCCCTACTTGTGCCGGCCACCCACCCCACCGACGGCGCACCTGTCGCCGGCCGGCAGTCGACACGGGAAACGCACACCGCCACTTCGCTCGCGCGCACGCCACCAACCAGTCGTCGTCTCCAAAACAACAAACAAACAAACATAGGGCAGGCAACAAATCGCCTCGCACGAACCGTCCACAAAACTATCAAAGCACAGCCTCTGGCTAACGGCCACGACGCAGCGGCACGCTGCTCCTTTCCCCGCCCCCACTCGATTCACGAAGGCACGCGACACCGCCAACGACGGCCTCGCTTCCCGCAACCGACACCTTTCCGCCACTACGCACAGCCGCACCCGACGCCCGTGCCAACGACACAACTACTGCACTATCCACCGCCGCCTCCCCCTTCCCGTCGTACACACACACAGCCAGCCAGCCAGCCAGCCAGCCAAAACCACACCAACGACCCAAACATGCACGTGCAACGGCACACCCCAACCAGTCAACGTCGACAACCACACGCACGGCTCGAAACCGGCGCCCTTCCACGTTGCCATCAAGCTACACACAAGACACAAGGAACCAACAACAGCAAGCCTGCCCGCCCGCCCCACTCTCACGCCGCAAAAAGCACACCGAAACCGCCAAACGCACATTCCCATCGCACCGACACCGACCGGCTCGCTACCACCACACCTCTCGGCAGCCGTTTCGCAAACATGACACGGCGCGACATGACATCACGACCAACTCTCCTCTCCAGACGCCTTCGGCCGGAGCACAACGCCGCCAATTCGCCACACACACACACACACACACACACACAGTCGACAGGCGCCCGCCCGCCCGCCCTGCACGACGCCGCGCAGCAAAGGCGCCCGCAAACACATACCTCTCCTCTCTCTCGGCCGCCCGACGCGCCAACCGCCACACCGCCAGCCACTCGCAATTGTGCACTGCCGCCAGCCACACGTCCAACACGCCGCGCCGCCTCCGGCCACCCGCCAGGGGGCGCTCACGTCCGCGACAACAGCGCGGCCCGCCGGGCCAAACCGAACCGAGCCGAGCCGCCCGCCGCTGCTCTGCACATCTTCCTGCGCGCATCAACAAAACGAGGCAAGCGAGCACACCCCGTCACAACGCCACATCACGCAAATGCCGTGCCGACCTCTTGTGTCTACCGCCTAAATTGCACTCACTCACCAGCCGCCCCTTCTTCTTCTTCCTACCTATCTATCTGTGCGTCTGTGTCGGTCCGCGCGTGACGCCTCTCAACATCCGCCGTCGCCGTCCCCGTCCCCGTTTCCGCCCCAATGCCATCGTCGCGCCGCCTCCTCCTCCTCCTCCGCCCCTGTCCGGCCCGCACCACACCATACACCGCTGCTTGTCCCGGCCGTTGCCACCAAAGGCGCCTACCGCAAACGCGCCACGCCGCAGCCCCCGTGCGTGCATCTCCGTGCCGACGCTGCCTCTCTGCCCTCCCGCACGCACTCGACCGACCGACATGCACTGCGTCGACGGCCTCGACAACACAGTCTCTGGCTCCGCACTGCGTCTTCCGGTACGCGCGCTGAAACACGTATGTACTCATTACCAGCGATGGCGAGGCACGACACAATCTCTGACCAGAGCGTTTCTTATCGTCGCTAGTCTGCGCCACACGACACTAGTAGCACGTAGCGGGTCGGCAGGAACAGTTGTCATCTATATGTGGCGGGTCGGGAGAGGTAGTAGTCAGTCGACAGTATTAGCGAGTGGACGGTTGTACTGAGCGGGCGGCGGCGTGCTCTTCTCGCGACTCTGGTCTCCGTTCGGGACGATGCATACTGTTATTACAGGTAAGGTAATGAAGCTGCATTGCGCAAATCTAATACTGTATGTCAATTGTAACTATTTTCTTCACAACAAAATGCCCCAATAATACTTTGTTTCCAAACAAACTTTTTTAAAGTACAACCATTCATTTCCATTTAAATAATATTTCCTACGCATTTCCTCCAACAATCAAAATTAAATGTGAGCCGGCATTCATTGCACGACGCTGTGTACAGGTATCTACAGTTAAGAGCACATATAGATGCAGTTTGTTTTTTCTCTTTTGTCTTTTTTGTTTTTTTTTTTTTTTTTTTTGACGTAACGATCTTTTGCTCTTTTTATTCTAATTTGTACGTACGCTGTTTGTTTAGATTTTTATATTGGTAATGCCACGTAGCGCTCCGCGTGAAAATCACTGCCTGTGCTGTGTGCAGTCTGTGGCTAGTTTGCATTGTTGTTGTCATGAACTGCTATAGCTGGATGTGAACAGCGCGTAGCGTTGCGCAGTTAGGGGTGAGCCGCCAGCACTGGTGCATGTGAGGACAGAGATGGCGGACGTTTCAAATTACATATATTATGACTGGTGATGATATTAAGGGTAAATACATTGTTTGTTGTTCTCTATTAAACATCTTTACTTTGCTAACTATCCCTATCGGTAGTTAGTGCCCTCCGTAGTTTGGAATCTCTTATTTAGCTGGCAGCAGTGGTGCTCGCTGTATTGCAGTAGTTCGAGTAATGAAGATTTTTGTGAGGTAAGTGATTTCCGACAGGTGTACTTTAATGTTACTCAGGGCCATTCTTTTGCAGGGATCTTTGATAGTCAGATTGCGTTGCGCTCAAAATATTGTGTGTCAGTTTAAGCACAGTTTTGTATACATTGTTGTTCAAAGGGGGGCGTTTCAGAATACACAGGGCCGAAGGTCAGCCAGCGCTGCCCTTACAACGTTTATCGGGTTTTCAATTATGTCTGTTGAGATGTTCATGGTTCATTATTTCCATTCATCATATTATCGCGCGTTTCTCATCAATCTTCGTTCGTTCATTTTCTAGGGACGTTAACAACATTCTGGCACATTTTTATCATCATTCACTCACTCACGTCACTCACTCACTCACTCACTCACTTACTTACGACTATTTGTGCGGGGAGGTTACACTTGGGTCCATTTCCATTTACATTCAATGTTGATAGACGCCTTTTTTTTTTTTTGTTGTTGTTTTGTTGCTGGCAGGTTACAAAGGGCCTCATTTTATGTTGGTTGCAGCAGCGTTTTTCTCCTTCTTCTAGCGTCTTCCCCGCCCCCGCCCCTCCCGCATCCCTCGGTCTCACCACGTTCACTGACAGCCGCGTCTGCGGCTACACCACAACGGCCCCCTCCCGGCAACCCATTCGTTTTCTCTTCTTTTGCACAAAAACAACGCCGCACGCGCCAGCCGAGCGCAGCGCAAGCCACCCACACCGCGCCCCTCCCCGTCTTTATAGCCTCCGCGTCTTGTTTTCTTCGTTTGCCCCCTCCCATCTCCCGAATGCCATGCCATGCCATGCCAGCAGCGTTACGCGTGCCCCTCCCCTGTCCACACACTACCGCGAAACGAACAGCCTTCCGGGCCACATGCAGGGCACGCCCACCGCCATTCCCGGACGCAATTCTCAAAACAACACACACACACACACACACACACACAATGGCTTTGCACACGAACATAGACGGCACGGGCACTGTCGTACATTCTTCCTCAGAACCATCTCAACGAACGTTACGTTACATACACATCCGGGAAAGCAAAGCAACGCAACGCACAATTCAGCCGTCAAAGGTAACGTTCACCACGGCAGACACTTGCCGCCGCGCCGTTACGCGCATTTCAGTGCGGCTACAATACACCTCCGACACGGGAACGTTCCGTTGCTCTACACTGCGTTTCTCCGTTTTGTTTGGTTTTTTTTCCGTTCTCTCTCTCTCTCTCTCTCTCTCTCTCTCTCTCTCTCTATATATATATTTGTTTTTTCCCCTCTGTCCTTTCCTCCACCATTCTCTCCTCACGTTCTGCCCAGACATTCGACCGATCAGAGGTTCGTTCACCTTTCGGTAACCGTTCTCAGCGCGACGGTGTACCAACGGTATGACGGTATGACGGTATGACGGGTGTTCAAGACGTCCGGTGTACCGCGCCGATCGACAGTTTCCCAGAGGCGACGGATCGGACCACATCACCGACATACACACAAACACGTGTACGCACATTCGCCAAAGCGACCGTCGTCTTCTAGCGTCGCGCTTACTCTACTGTACTGCACTGGACACGCGAGCATGCATCTTCAATGACGACGTCGGTGTGCGTGCGTCGTACGCACACAAGCAGACACAGTCGGTCAGACACGACTATCGAAATCAGAGTCGGGGGAAAGGTACATATCATCGTGCGTGTCGCCCGTACAATGCAATACACAGTGGTGTGTCTCAATGCGCGTTCACATTTAAACGTCACTCACACGCCTCCACGCTGCATTTACAGACACATTTCACCCTCGCCATATATGGCGTGCAAACCGACCCGCAAACGGCCGTCGTTACACACTGACATTCCCAACAATCGCGTGTCGTTTCCACCCGTCACGTAACTAACCGGCACCTCCATCCAAAGGGCACATCACCGATCGCACTTCCCCCCCCCCCCCTCGCAGACAACGACTTGTGCGCACGTGCCTCCATTCCACGTCACACCGTGGCCGCACCCCGCAACACGCGACACGCGACGCGCCCCATAAACAATCAAATTATTCATCGCATCGGCCACCCCACCCCGTCGCGTCGCAACCAAAGCGGTAGCTATTGCCACCGTCCACCCACTCACACACAAAACAAAACAAAAACAACAACAACAACAATTCCGCCCTTCCCGCAAAGGCCATTTGGTGGCCCTGAAAAGGGCCGTTTTGCCGCTCTCGCAACGGAGGATCTCCTTCCATTCCAGAGCCACCTCCTTACTTGGAGCTCGTGTACTTGGTCACCGCCTTCGTGCCCTCGCTCACGGCGTGCTTGGCCAGCTCGCCAGGCAGCAACAGCCGCACAGCGGTCTGGATCTCGCGGGACGTGATGGTCGAGCGCTTGTTGTAGTGCGCCAGGCGAGACGCCTCGGCCGCGATGCGCTCGAAAATGTCGTTCACGAAGCTGTTCATGATGCTCATCGCCTTCGACGAGATGCCCGTGTCAGGGTGCACCTGCTTCAGCACCTTGTAGATGTAGATGGCATAGCTCTCCTTCCTCTTGCGCTTCTTCTTCTTGTCGCCCTTCGAAATGTTCTTCTGCGCCTTGCCAGCCTTCTTGGCGGCCTTCCCGCTAGTCTTGGGCGGCATCGCAAACAAACAAGAACGTACGGCAGCAACACCAGCAGCAAGCGCTCCGCTCTAGTCAGCGTCTCCCCACACAGTGGCACCCAGCGCGCCCCGCCGCCGCACCTTTACCAGCTCGCCCCGTTGCGGCCGCCGACCAATGGGCCGCGAGCGCAACCGGCCGCCGCACCCGAGAGCATAAAGGACCCCCACCCCTGGCGGCGCCGCCACTCCGCTGCTCGACTCGCTGCGGCTCGCACCGTCCTTCGTCTCGTCTCGTTTTTTTACACCACAGCGCATCGCCATGTCCGGACGCGGAAAGGGAGGCAAAGTCAAGGGCAAGTCAAAGTCCCGCTCAAGCAGGGCCGGGCTCCAGTTCCCGGTCGGCAGAATCCACCGCCTCCTGCGCAAGGGAAACTACGCCGAGCGCGTCGGCGCCGGGGCGCCCGTCTACCTCGCCGCCGTCATGGAGTACCTCGCGGCTGAGGTGCTCGAGCTGGCCGGAAACGCGGCCCGCGACAACAAGAAGACGCGCATCATCCCGCGCCACCTGCAGCTTGCCATCCGCAACGACGAGGAGCTCAACAAGCTCCTGTCGGGCGTCACCATCGCACAGGGTGGTGTCCTGCCCAACATCCAGGCCGTCCTGCTGCCAAAGAAGACCGAGAAGAAGGCCTAAACAGAGAGGCCAGGCAATCGGCACGCGGACCCGCCGCCCAGCAGCGCTGCGTGCTCCCCTGCACGCAACGCGCTTTGCCGGCCCGGCTCGGCTCACAACAATCGGCCCTTTTCAGGGCCACCACACAAACCTACGTCCAAAGCAAAATTTCAGTCGTCCTCGCCGCGCTTTGCTTTACTTTACTTTACTTTAACTTAACTTCACTTCCACAGCCGCCGCCGGCAAGAAGACCATACCAACTGCTACGATTGCAGGGGCAGATATTCTGCGAGGTACCTCGGTGTCACGCCTGACATCGAAGTGTCACATAGGGCAACTTGGCACAAACGCTCACGCCAGGATGCAGATCCTGTACCCCTGTTCCCTCGACCCCGCAACAGGGGTAGCGATACTGGAAATATGCGCGCCCTCTATAGGGGCTATGCAGCCAGGTCGACGATGCATCGCCTACAGAAGGGTCCAAAGCAGAGCGCTCTACGACGGGCCTTACACGTCCCCGCGGCAGACCTGCCTACAACCACCCACAACACGATTCCGCGCCCTGGCACAAGCGTTCTACGCCACCGCGCGGAATTCAGAAAATGACTATTACGTCTTGACCCTTGGGCAATATGAACACCACAGGGACAGATGTGCAAGACCCGAGTCGCTACTCCAGCAGTAGCACAAACAGAACACATAATCACTCTCAACAAACAGCAACGTCCGAAAAAGCACACTACCAAAGATAAGAACAACACACAGAAAAGAGGAGCAAATGTCCACAGGCGACAATAACCTCCACCAACTCCCCCTCTAACGGTAGAGGACTAAAGGAAAGAGAGAAGAACAACAAGAAGAGCCGCCGCCATCTTGTCGTCCACAGCCCGTGTGGCCACACACACGTTTCTCTTTTGTTTTTCGTTTGCCTCAAGCACCTCCACGCACGCACAGTCGCCTTCCAAACGACAACGACAGCAATAATCACCAACTGTTAAACGAGCGTGTCGACACACCGCCCTCCACTCCCGCGCGCCCCATACAAACGAAACAGCTGATCCGGCCGCCTATGGGCACGCCTTGCCTCGGCAACTCCAACGCCGCCGCAAACACACAGCCAAAACCACGCAAATATTCACCGCCTCTCGCACAACAACAACAACAACAACAACAACAACACACAGCCCGGCGTCTCCATCGATCGATAAACAAAACAAACACACAACGCCCTCTCTCGCGCGCGCGCGCACGCACACACACACACACACACACACACACACACACACACACACACACGCCACAAGACCCGCTTCCTTTCCTTTCTCCCAGTCACGTCACGTCAGTCAAACGCAAACGAAATGAAGAATGAAAGAAACAAGGCAGGCAGGCAACACACGCAGCAACAACACAGACTCTTTCGCACTTTTCAATTTCCGAACAGTGTGGTGGCCCTGAAAAGGGCCGTTTTCGTCTCTCCCACGGCCGCGGGAAGGCCAACGCGGCACAGCACACCGGCTGCGACGCGCCTAACCGCCGAAACCGTACAGGGTGCGCCCCTGCCTCTTCAGGGCGTACACCACGTCCATGGCCGTCACAGTCTTGCGCTTGGCGTGCTCAGTGTACGTCACCGCGTCGCGGATCACGTTCTCCAGGAACACCTTCAGCACTCCGCGGGTCTCCTCGTAGATCAGACCAGAGATGCGCTTCACGCCGCCCCTGCGAGCCAGGCGGCGGATCGCGGGCTTCGTGATGCCCTGGATGTTGTCGCGCAACACCTTGCGGTGCCGCTTGGCGCCACCCTTGCCGAGCCCCTTTCCTCCCTTGCCGCGGCCAGTCATCTCTTCTAAATCCTCAAAAAGCTCAAGGCAAGCAAAGCGTCTGCTGCAGCGGCTGGCTCCTCACCCGGCGCTAGCGAGTCGGCTACGGTCTGCGCCCGGCGCACGCGCCAGCCCCCCTATATAGACTCTGGCCCGCCCTCCCCCCACCACGCGCAACCGAGGGCATATAAGCGCACCACGGTGGCTGGCGCGCGCCCGTGTCGTCAAGGCAGCACCCGACGCAGCACCTCGCTCGCCTCCACGCCGCTCCGCTAACCGCTACCGCTATGGCCCGCACAAAGCAAACGGCCCGCAAGTCCACCGGCGGAAAGGCGCCGCGCAAACAGCTCGCCACCAAGGCGGCGAGGAAGAGCGCGCCCGCCACCGGCGGCGTCAAGAAGCCCCACCGCTACAGGCCGGGCACCGTCGCCCTGCGAGAAATCAGGCGCTACCAGAAGAGCACAGAGCTGCTCATCCGCAAGCTGCCATTCCAGCGCCTAGTGCGCGAGATCGCCCAGGACTTCAAGACCGACCTGCGCTTCCAGAGCTCCGCGGTCATGGCCCTGCAGGAGGCCAGCGAGGCCTACCTCGTCGGCCTCTTCGAAGACACCAACCTGTGCGCAATCCACGCCAAGCGCGTCACCATCATGCCCAAGGACATCCAGCTCGCGCGCCGCATCCGCGGCGAGCGCGCCTAAACACCGCGCCAGCCGCTGGGCACCGCCCACGCACGCAACAAACAAAACGGCCCTTTTAAGGGCCACTAACATCACTCCGTCGCGAGCAAACTTTGTCGGTCGCCTCTCGCCCCACAACCACAGAACCAAAGACAAAACACCACTTCCACTTCCCGTCCGTCCGCCACAGCCGCTCTCCCCTGCCAGCTTGCTGGCGCGCGCAACAATCAACATCATGCCTCCCCGGCGCGGCGCTCAAAGCGCACAATACCCATCGGCCGACGCCGTCAACCACACGGCCGGCCGCCGCTTCGTTTCGAAAAGAAAACGAAACAAAAAGCCAGGCACGTCCAACGCCACCGACCCTTTCCACATCTCAACGTCCCCCGCCCCCGTTGCAAGAACACACACACAAGACAAGACACATCCGAGAAGACGGCAGGCAGGCCAACCAAAGTATTCAAACAACATGACACAAAACCAACCGTCGGCCGGCCGCGACCAAAAAAAAAAAACGGCGACAATCAACCGCAACGACAAAACCGCTACCGCCGCCCGCACCCGCCACCGACCCCCCCCCCGCAATCCAACCACCACGGCACGCAAACAGTATCCACACACGGGCATACAGAAACGCCAGACGACACAACCACACCGCAACACAAACACGACAATCAAAACCTTCCCGACGTGCTTTGATGGCCCTGAGAAGGGCCGTTTTGGGCCGCGCGTCTGTTGCGCGCCACTAGACGACGGGGACGGGGGGTGCGGACGACGGAGTCAACCGCCAACCCTTCCTTTCCCATTCCTCTCTACTTCTTCTTCTTGGGCGAAGCCTTCGCCTTAGACGGCGTCGTCGCCTTCTTCGGGCGCGGCGCCTTCGGCTTCTTCGTCGGAACCTTGGCGGCCTTCTTCGCCTTCGACGGCGACTTGGCCTTGGCCGGCTTGGCAGCAGCCGCCTTCTTCGCACCGGCGGGAGCGGCCGACGCCGCAGACGCCTTCTTGGCGGCGCCCGCCTTCCGACCAGTCGCCGCCTTCACGCCACCAGCCTTCTTTGCGCCGGCCGCACGGGCGCCCTTCTTCTCCTTGCTGGCCGGAGCGGCGCGCTTCTTCTTGGCACCGCCAGCACGAGCCTTGCCGCCCTCAGCCGCCCCGCCGCCGGCGCCGGCAAGCTTGAAAGAGCCGGACGCGCCCTTCCCCTTCGTCTGCACCAGCTCGCCCGCCACCACGGCCGACTTGAGGTACTTCTTGATAAACGGCGCCAGCTTCTCCGCGTCCAGCTTGTAGTGCGCGGCAATGTACTTCTTGATCGCCTGCAGCGACGATCCGCCGCGCTCCTTCAGACTCTTGATGGCGGCCGTCACCATCTCAGAGGTGCGCGGGTGCGCAGGCTTGGCGCGCGGCTTCTTCGCAGACGACGCAGACTTTGCCTTCTTCGTAGTGCCGGTGGCGGCGGGTGCCGCAGCAGTCTCGTTCGTAGCCGCCTGATCTGCCATTTCGACGACGCGCGTTAACACACAGCGAGCAGCGAGAGCGAGAGGAGACACGCAGCGAGCGGAGCGCACAGCAGAGGAATAGCCGCCTCGACGCACAGGCCCAGCCAGTGTCGCGGGCGGGCGCGGACGGCCGAGAGAGCGGCCGCCACTCTGCGCGCCGCCGCGCCGCGCCTCCCGCGCTTGCTACCGCCCAACGTCCGACAGCCTGTGCGGAGCAGCCCCACACCTGCGCCACAACCACCCGCGCCTTTCAAACCACCGAGGATGGGGCTACACACAGCCACACCACAGTCGCCAACCAGTCGCCACGGCAGCGCCGCAAACCACGGCCAAACTGCAGCCACCGCGCGCTACAGCCTGGGTCGGCCCGCCGAGAATCGCCGCCCACGCCCAAATGCCGCCCCCACAGCCCCAGCCGGCGACCGGCCACAATGGCCAAACCTTCGGCAAAAGCCCCGCACCGTCGCCGCGGCAGCCCGGCCAGCGCGGCCGGCGCCACAGCCACACAAGCGGAGGCGTGCGGCGATGACGGCCGTGCAAACGCACCTCCGCCGCCCCATCGCCCTCCCACCGTTTCCCGATCGGCCCGCAGCCGTCGGGCCACGTCCTCCTCCTCTCGCCCGCCAACATTCACAGCCCTTTCGTTCGTTTCCCAACAATTTCAATTGTGCCCGCCGCAAAAACGGGCGCCGCCTGCAAAGCAACATGCTCCGCCGGAGCGCCCCTCGCCGCTTACGAGCCAACCCCTCGCCCGAGGCAAACCCGAAATCCGCAACTACAGACCAACCCAATCTGCCGTCAGCACACACGACAGCCAACATCACGCGTTACGAGTTAGACATTAGGTTCACACGTCTCGGTTAGGTTCGGTGGACGTGGGTTAGGTTAAGGGCACTTGGGTTAGGTTAAGCATTCAAAACACACGTCAGGCGTCAGAGGTTAGGTTAGGTTACGTTACATTAAGGTTAGGTTAGGGGCACCTCGGTTAGGTTAAGGGTCGGTGTTAGGTTAAGCGTCAAACTTAGGTTAAGCATTCAAACACACGTCGGGCGTCAGAGGTTAGGTTAGGTTAGGTTAGGTTAAGGCCACTTGGGTTAGGTTAAGCCTCAAACTTAGGTTAAGCATTCAAACACACGTCGGGCGTCAGGTGGCCGCAGCAGCCGCACCTACCTACCCACCCACCTCACGGCCGGACAGCTTGGCTTACTTGGCGCTGAGGCTGACCTCACCGCACCTCACGCTACGCAACGCTACAGGTTCGGTTCGCTCAGCTTAGGCTTAGAGCTTAAGCGCCCAGGTCGGATTACGACGTTGGTTCACCTTCGGGCGCCACACTTTGGGTGTAAAGGTCGCGTCGGGTCGTCGGCACGCCGCAAAAACAAAAGCGAAGCCACAGGACAACGCCGACAAACGGGCAGCACGACCACGACCAGATACCGAGACACACGGACCACCCACCGGCCAAAGGGCACCAAACAACAAACCAGAGCACCACGTGTCGACCAGAGCAACCCGCCGCTCACGCGACGTGGCTGGCACCGAAGGGCCGCCGCAACTGCGCTTTCCGCGCCGGGCCGGATGCACGTGCGGCAACACCACCACCGCACACAGCCGCTGTTCAACATCAACCAACAACACGCCGCGGTCGCAGCCTCAACGCCAGCACACGTTTGCACCACCATTCACACGCACCGCACAAACAGCTGTCGCCGACAACACAAACACACCGCAACGACGCCGCCGCCCCTACTTGTGCCGGCCACCCACCCCACCGACGGCGCACCTGTCGCCGGCCGGCAGTCGACACGGGAAACGCACACCGCCACTTCGCTCGCGCGCACGCCACCAACCAGTCGTCGTCTCCAAAACAACAAACAAACAAACATAGGGCAGGCAACAAATCGCCTCGCACGAACCGTCCACAAAACTATCAAAGCACAGCCTCTGGCTAACGGCCACGACGCAGCGGCACGCTGCTCCTTTCCCCGCCCCCACTCGATTCACGAAGGCACGCGACACCGCCAACGACGGCCTCGCTTCCCGCAACCGACACCTTTCCGCCACTACGCACAGCCGCACCCGACGCCCGTGCCAACGACACAACTACTGCACTATCCACCGCCGCCTCCCCCTTCCCGTCGTACACACACACAGCCAGCCAGCCAGCCAGCCAGCCAAAACCACACCAACGACCCAAACATGCACGTGCAACGGCACACCCCAACCAGTCAACGTCGACAACCACACGCACGGCTCGAAACCGGCGCCCTTCCACGTTGCCATCAAGCTACACACAAGACACAAGGAACCAACAACAGCAAGCCTGCCCGCCCGCCCCACTCTCACGCCGCAAAAAGCACACCGAAACCGCCAAACGCACATTCCCATCGCACCGACACCGACCGGCTCGCTACCACCACACCTCTCGGCAGCCGTTTCGCAAACATGACACGGCGCGACATGACATCACGACCAACTCTCCTCTCCAGACGCCTTCGGCCGGAGCACAACGCCGCCAATTCGCCACACACACACACACACACACACACACACAGTCGACAGGCGCCCGCCCGCCCGCCCTGCACGACGCCGCGCAGCAAAGGCGCCCGCAAACACATACCTCTCCTCTCTCTCGGCCGCCCGACGCGCCAACCGCCACACCGCCAGCCACTCGCAATTGTGCACTGCCGCCAGCCACACGTCCAACACGCCGCGCCGCCTCCGGCCACCCGCCAGGGGGCGCTCACGTCCGCGACAACAGCGCGGCCCGCCGGGCCAAACCGAACCGAGCCGAGCCGCCCGCCGCTGCTCTGCACATCTTCCTGCGCGCATCAACAAAACGAGGCAAGCGAGCACACCCCGTCACAACGCCACATCACGCAAATGCCGTGCCGACCTCTTGTGTCTACCGCCTAAATTGCACTCACTCACCAGCCGCCCCTTCTTCTTCTTCCTACCTATCTATCTGTGCGTCTGTGTCGGTCCGCGCGTGACGCCTCTCAACATCCGCCGTCGCCGTCCCCGTCCCCGTTTCCGCCCCAATGCCATCGTCGCGCCGCCTCCTCCTCCTCCTCCGCCCCTGTCCGGCCCGCACCACACCATACACCGCTGCTTGTCCCGGCCGTTGCCACCAAAGGCGCCTACCGCAAACGCGCCACGCCGCAGCCCCCGTGCGTGCATCTCCGTGCCGACGCTGCCTCTCTGCCCTCCCGCACGCACTCGACCGACCGACATGCACTGCGTCGACGGCCTCGACAACACAGTCTCTGGCTCCGCACTGCGTCTTCCGGTACGCGCGCTGAAACACGTATGTACTCATTACCAGCGATGGCGAGGCACGACACAATCTCTGACCAGAGCGTTTCTTATCGTCGCTAGTCTGCGCCACACGACACTAGTAGCACGTAGCGGGTCGGCAGGAACAGTTGTCATCTATATGTGGCGGGTCGGGAGAGGTAGTAGTCAGTCGACAGTATTAGCGAGTGGACGGTTGTACTGAGCGGGCGGCGGCGTGCTCTTCTCGCGACTCTGGTCTCCGTTCGGGACGATGCATACTGTTATTACAGGTAAGGTAATGAAGCTGCATTGCGCAAATCTAATACTGTA
>NW_026047042.1:0-30036 GCF_023864275.1 Schistocerca cancellata | reverse complement strand
GTGTACAAAGGCGCGATCACGTTCATATGCACAAGAGTTCCAAGTAGTTTCGATGCTCTGGTATTACGACTACAAATTCCGTCTGTATTTAAAGTCTTAAATTGAAAGGACAGTCACAAATTGCTCCGTTTTCACTCCTTGTCGACAATCACACAGCGCCTGAGGTAACAAGCACATCTGAAGCCCCATTGTGCACTCGACTGTTGATGCCAACTCACTGCCGCGCACTTTACTACTGTGTACCACTCTTGTCGTCCAACTGCAAAAGACTGGGCCACAACAAGCTTCCGCGTCTCCATTGCACTGCGCAAACTACGAAACGCTCCCCAAACATTGCACTCACCCATGCAGACGACTTTTCCGACTTTACACGACGCTCACGCAACGCTCACGCTAGTGACAGCCTTATTTAGAGCTTGACGTCGCACCCAAGCGAGTGAGCACATTTCGCCTACGGCTTAGGCCGCCCAACTAGTGTGGCTGCTCGGTCTCTGCAGGCAGCAAGGGGCTGCAAACTTCCCGTGTTCGCGCCTATGTCACCTCCGCTTGCTTGTCAGAGACAGAGTGTCGCAAAACATACAACTCACTCCATGAATTGATTGCTACGGCATCTGTCATCAGCAGTCATAACTAGCAACACCAGTAGCAGCCGACTGCACGTAAAGAATGGGAATGTGCAGTGGGATTTTTGTGAACTCGGCGCAAGGCAGATCTTTCCGACATAGGTTTGAGAATCTTAAGGGAAGACTCGTACTGGTTCTAAATTAAGTATAGGGCTGGGAGGAGGGTGGTTCCTGCGCGTAACAGCACGCTTGCCAATTGTTGCTGCTAATCGTTCGCTCGTATCTGCCTAGACACATTTGCTGGCTGTGAATTATTTCACTTGCATGGCAGTGTGCGCATGTTGGTGTGTTAAAAATTCTGGAGACGCTGGGTATCGATCCCAGTACCTCTCGCATGCTAAGCGAGCGCTCTACCATCTGAGCTACGCCCCCTGATGACGGATAGTGCTACATACAACCATATCAATATCACAGACCCTTGCACTCCCATTATTCCGCAGACAAACACTACTCTCAATGTGTCCGTGAGGGTGTCTTTCAGGTTTCCTGCATTCTGTATCGAATCGTAGTTGGCCAAAATTAAAGTGGCACGCACAACGTCGAAAATAGCGTTCGGCCACCGCTCTGAGTAAGACGAACGTGTTGTCCACACTCTAGACTTCATTGAGGTTAGGCCGTTATACCTAAGACAGATTTGCACTCGATGACACCTCGACAACAGCCGGTCCTCACATTCACGTCTTGCTCTCCTTACGTCAGTATACATCATATGAGTCTGTGACGCTGGCTTTGCAACATCTTGCGTGTCTTTAGGCTCGCCGCGACCAACACTTACCATGCACTGTCCACAAAACATGGAGGCGCCGGGGCTTGAACCCGGGACCTTTCACATGCAAAGCGAACGCTCTACCAACTGAGCTACGCCCCCAAGCGCAACAAAGCTGCGCTGTTTTCCATCCTTTGCTACTCTGATGTGCGCGGACATGATGGTTGGTTGGTTTATAGGGGCGAAGGGACCAGTGTACAAAGGCGCGATCACGTTCATATGCACAAGAGTTCCAAGTAGTTTCGATGCTCTGGTATTACGACTACAAATTCCGTCTGTATTTAAAGTCTTAAATTGAAAGGACAGTCACAAATTGCTCCGTTTTCACTCCTTGTCGACAATCACACAGCGCCTGAGGTAACAAGCACATCTGAAGCCCCATTGTGCACTCGACTGTTGATGCCAACTCACTGCCGCGCACTTTACTACTGTGTACCACTCTTGTCGTCCAACTGCAAAAGACTGGGCCACAACAAGCTTCCGCGTCTCCATTGCACTGCGCAAACTACGAAACGCTCCCCAAACATTGCACTCACCCATGCAGACGACTTTTCCGACTTTACACGACGCTCACGCAACGCTCACGCTAGTGACAGCCTTATTTAGAGCTTGACGTCGCACCCAAGCGAGTGAGCACATTTCGCCTACGGCTTAGGCCGCCCAACTAGTGTGGCTGCTCGGTCTCTGCAGGCAGCAAGGGGCTGCAAACTTCCCGTGTTCGCGCCTATGTCACCTCCGCTTGCTTGTCAGAGACAGAGTGTCGCAAAACATACAACTCACTCCATGAATTGATTGCTACGGCATCTGTCATCAGCAGTCATAACTAGCAACACCAGTAGCAGCCGACTGCACGTAAAGAATGGGAATGTGCAGTGGGATTTTTGTGAACTCGGCGCAAGGCAGATCTTTCCGACATAGGTTTGAGAATCTTAAGGGAAGACTCGTACTGGTTCTAAATTAAGTATAGGGCTGGGAGGAGGGTGGTTCCTGCGCGTAACAGCACGCTTGCCAATTGTTGCTGCTAATCGTTCGCTCGTATCTGCCTAGACACATTTGCTGGCTGTGAATTATTTCACTTGCATGGCAGTGTGCGCATGTTGGTGTGTTAAAAATTCTGGAGACGCTGGGTATCGATCCCAGTACCTCTCGCATGCTAAGCGAGCGCTCTACCATCTGAGCTACGCCCCCTGATGACGGATAGTGCTACATACAACCATATCAATATCACAGACCCTTGCACTCCCATTATTCCGCAGACAAACACTACTCTCAATGTGTCCGTGAGGGTGTCTTTCAGGTTTCCTGCATTCTGTATCGAATCGTAGTTGGCCAAAATTAAAGTGGCACGCACAACGTCGAAAATAGCGTTCGGCCACCGCTCTGAGTAAGACGAACGTGTTGTCCACACTCTAGACTTCATTGAGGTTAGGCCGTTATACCTAAGACAGATTTGCACTCGATGACACCTCGACAACAGCCGGTCCTCACATTCACGTCTTGCTCTCCTTACGTCAGTATACATCATATGAGTCTGTGACGCTGGCTTTGCAACATCTAGCGTGTCTTTATGCTCGCCGCGACCAACACTTACCATGCACTGTCCACAAAACATGGAGGCGCCGGGGCTTGAACGCGGGACCTTTCACATGCAAAGCGAACGCTCTACCAACTGAGCTACGCCCCCAAGCGCAACAAAGCTGCGCTGTTTTCCATCCTTTGCTACTCTGATGTGCGCGGACATGATGGTTGGTTGGTTTATAGGGGCGAAGGGACCAGTGTACAAAGGCGCGATCACGTTCATATGCACAAGAGTTCCAAGTAGTTTCGATGCTCTGGTATTACGACTACAAATTCCGTCTGTATTTAAAGTCTTAAATTGAAAGGACAGTCACAAATTGCTCCGTTTTCACTCCTTGTCGACAATCACACAGCGCCTGAGGTAACAAGCACATCTGAAGCCCCATTGTGCACTCGACTGTTGATGCCAACTCACTGCCGCGCACTTTACTACTGTGTACCACTCTTGTCGTCCAACTGCAAAAGACTGGGCCACAACAAGCTTCCGCGTCTCCATTGCACTGCGCAAACTACGAAACGCTCCCCAAACATTGCACTCACCCATGCAGACGACTTTTCCGACTTTACACGACGCTCACGCAACGCTCACGCTAGTGACAGCCTTATTTAGAGCTTGACGTCGCACCCAAGCGAGTGAGCACATTTCGCCTACGGCTTAGGCCGCCCAACTAGTGTGGCTGCTCGGTCTCTGCAGGCAGCAAGGGGCTGCAAACTTCCCGTGTTCGCGCCTATGTCACCTCCGCTTGCTTGTCAGAGACAGAGTGTCGCAAAACATACAACTCACTCCATGAATTGATTGCTACGGCATCTGTCATCAGCAGTCATAACTAGCAACACCAGTAGCAGCCGACTGCACGTAAAGAATGGGAATGTGCAGTGGGATTTTTGTGAACTCGGCGCAAGGCAGATCTTTCCGACATAGGTTTGAGAATCTTAAGGGAAGACTCGTACTGGTTCTAAATTAAGTATAGGGCTGGGAGGAGGGTGGTTCCTGCGCGTAACAGCACGCTTGCCAATTGTTGCTGCTAATCGTTCGCTCGTATCTGCCTAGACACATTTGCTGGCTGTGAATTATTTCACTTGCATGGCAGTGTGCGCATGTTGGTGTGTTAAAAATTCTGGAGACGCTGGGTATCGATCCCAGTACCTCTCGCATGCTAAGCGAGCGCTCTACCATCTGAGCTACGCCCCCTGATGACGGATAGTGCTACATACAACCATATCAATATCACAGACCCTTGCACTCCCATTATTCCGCAGACAAACACTACTCTCAATGTGTCCGTGAGGGTGTCTTTCAGGTTTCCTGCATTCTGTATCGAATCGTAGTTGGCCAAAATTAAAGTGGCACGCACAACGTCGAAAATAGCGTTCGGCCACCGCTCTGAGTAAGACGAACGTGTTGTCCACACTCTAGACTTCATTGAGGTTAGGCCGTTATACCTAAGACAGATTTGCACTCGATGACACCTCGACAACAGCCGGTCCTCACATTCACGTCTTGCTCTCCTTACGTCAGTATACATCATATGAGTCTGTGACGCTGGCTTTGCAACATCTTGCGTGTCTTTAGGCTCGCCGCGACCAACACTTACCATGCACTGTCCACAAAACATGGAGGCGCCGGGGCTTGAACCCGGGACCTTTCACATGCAAAGCGAACGCTCTACCAACTGAGCTACGCCCCCAAGCGCAACAAAGCTGCGCTGTTTTCCATCCTTTGCTACTCTGATGTGCGCGGACATGATGGTTGGTTGGTTTATAGGGGCGAAGGGACCAGTGTACAAAGGCGCGATCACGTTCATATGCACAAGAGTTCCAAGTAGTTTCGATGCTCTGGTATTACGACTACAAATTCCGTCTGTATTTAAAGTCTTAAATTGAAAGGACAGTCACAAATTGCTCCGTTTTCACTCCTTGTCGACAATCACACAGCGCCTGAGGTAACAAGCACATCTGAAGCCCCATTGTGCACTCGACTGTTGATGCCAACTCACTGCCGCGCACTTTACTACTGTGTACCACTCTTGTCGTCCAACTGCAAAAGACTGGGCCACAACAAGCTTCCGCGTCTCCATTGCACTGCGCAAACTACGAAACGCTCCCCAAACATTGCACTCACCCATGCAGACGACTTTTCCGACTTTACACGACGCTCACGCAACGCTCACGCTAGTGACAGCCTTATTTAGAGCTTGACGTCGCACCCAAGCGAGTGAGCACATTTCGCCTACGGCTTAGGCCGCCCAACTAGTGTGGCTGCTCGGTCTCTGCAGGCAGCAAGGGGCTGCAAACTTCCCGTGTTCGCGCCTATGTCACCTCCGCTTGCTTGTCAGAGACAGAGTGTCGCAAAACATACAACTCACTCCATGAATTGATTGCTACGGCATCTGTCATCAGCAGTCATAACTAGCAACACCAGTAGCAGCCGACTGCACGTAAAGAATGGGAATGTGCAGTGGGATTTTTGTGAACTCGGCGCAAGGCAGATCTTTCCGACATAGGTTTGAGAATCTTAAGGGAAGACTCGTACTGGTTCTAAATTAAGTATAGGGCTGGGAGGAGGGTGGTTCCTGCGCGTAACAGCACGCTTGCCAATTGTTGCTGCTAATCGTTCGCTCGTATCTGCCTAGACACATTTGCTGGCTGTGAATTATTTCACTTGCATGGCAGTGTGCGCATGTTGGTGTGTTAAAAATTCTGGAGACGCTGGGTATCGATCCCAGTACCTCTCGCATGCTAAGCGAGCGCTCTACCATCTGAGCTACGCCCCCTGATGACGGATAGTGCTACATACAACCATATCAATATCACAGACCCTTGCACTCCCATTATTCCGCAGACAAACACTACTCTCAATGTGTCCGTGAGGGTGTCTTTCAGGTTTCCTGCATTCTGTATCGAATCGTAGTTGGCCAAAATTAAAGTGGCACGCACAACGTCGAAAATAGCGTTCGGCCACCGCTCTGAGTAAGACGAACGTGTTGTCCACACTCTAGACTTCATTGAGGTTAGGCCGTTATACCTAAGACAGATTTGCACTCGATGACACCTCGACAACAGCCGGTCCTCACATTCACGTCTTGCTCTCCTTACGTCAGTATACATCATATGAGTCTGTGACGCTGGCTTTGCAACATCTAGCGTGTCTTTATGCTCGCCGCGACCAACACTTACCATGCACTGTCCACAAAACATGGAGGCGCCGGGGCTTGAACGCGGGACCTTTCACATGCAAAGCGAACGCTCTACCAACTGAGCTACGCCCCCAAGCGCAACAAAGCTGCGCTGTTTTCCATCCTTTGCTACTCTGATGTGCGCGGACATGATGGTTGGTTGGTTTATAGGGGCGAAGGGACCAGTGTACAAAGGCGCGATCACGTTCATATGCACAAGAGTTCCAAGTAGTTTCGATGCTCTGGTATTACGACTACAAATTCCGTCTGTATTTAAAGTCTTAAATTGAAAGGACAGTCACAAATTGCTCCGTTTTCACTCCTTGTCGACAATCACACAGCGCCTGAGGTAACAAGCACATCTGAAGCCCCATTGTGCACTCGACTGTTGATGCCAACTCACTGCCGCGCACTTTACTACTGTGTACCACTCTTGTCGTCCAACTGCAAAAGACTGGGCCACAACAAGCTTCCGCGTCTCCATTGCACTGCGCAAACTACGAAACGCTCCCCAAACATTGCACTCACCCATGCAGACGACTTTTCCGACTTTACACGACGCTCACGCAACGCTCACGCTAGTGACAGCCTTATTTAGAGCTTGACGTCGCACCCAAGCGAGTGAGCACATTTCGCCTACGGCTTAGGCCGCCCAACTAGTGTGGCTGCTCGGTCTCTGCAGGCAGCAAGGGGCTGCAAACTTCCCGTGTTCGCGCCTATGTCACCTCCGCTTGCTTGTCAGAGACAGAGTGTCGCAAAACATACAACTCACTCCATGAATTGATTGCTACGGCATCTGTCATCAGCAGTCATAACTAGCAACACCAGTAGCAGCCGACTGCACGTAAAGAATGGGAATGTGCAGTGGGATTTTTGTGAACTCGGCGCAAGGCAGATCTTTCCGACATAGGTTTGAGAATCTTAAGGGAAGACTCGTACTGGTTCTAAATTAAGTATAGGGCTGGGAGGAGGGTGGTTCCTGCGCGTAACAGCACGCTTGCCAATTGTTGCTGCTAATCGTTCGCTCGTATCTGCCTAGACACATTTGCTGGCTGTGAATTATTTCACTTGCATGGCAGTGTGCGCATGTTGGTGTGTTAAAAATTCTGGAGACGCTGGGTATCGATCCCAGTACCTCTCGCATGCTAAGCGAGCGCTCTACCATCTGAGCTACGCCCCCTGATGACGGATAGTGCTACATACAACCATATCAATATCACAGACCCTTGCACTCCCATTATTCCGCAGACAAACACTACTCTCAATGTGTCCGTGAGGGTGTCTTTCAGGTTTCCTGCATTCTGTATCGAATCGTAGTTGGCCAAAATTAAAGTGGCACGCACAACGTCGAAAATAGCGTTCGGCCACCGCTCTGAGTAAGACGAACGTGTTGTCCACACTCTAGACTTCATTGAGGTTAGGCCGTTATACCTAAGACAGATTTGCACTCGATGACACCTCGACAACAGCCGGTCCTCACATTCACGTCTTGCTCTCCTTACGTCAGTATACATCATATGAGTCTGTGACGCTGGCTTTGCAACATCTTGCGTGTCTTTAGGCTCGCCGCGACCAACACTTACCATGCACTGTCCACAAAACATGGAGGCGCCGGGGCTTGAACCCGGGACCTTTCACATGCAAAGCGAACGCTCTACCAACTGAGCTACGCCCCCAAGCGCAACAAAGCTGCGCTGTTTTCCATCCTTTGCTACTCTGATGTGCGCGGACATGATGGTTGGTTGGTTTATAGGGGCGAAGGGACCAGTGTACAAAGGCGCGATCACGTTCATATGCACAAGAGTTCCAAGTAGTTTCGATGCTCTGGTATTACGACTACAAATTCCGTCTGTATTTAAAGTCTTAAATTGAAAGGACAGTCACAAATTGCTCCGTTTTCACTCCTTGTCGACAATCACACAGCGCCTGAGGTAACAAGCACATCTGAAGCCCCATTGTGCACTCGACTGTTGATGCCAACTCACTGCCGCGCACTTTACTACTGTGTACCACTCTTGTCGTCCAACTGCAAAAGACTGGGCCACAACAAGCTTCCGCGTCTCCATTGCACTGCGCAAACTACGAAACGCTCCCCAAACATTGCACTCACCCATGCAGACGACTTTTCCGACTTTACACGACGCTCACGCAACGCTCACGCTAGTGACAGCCTTATTTAGAGCTTGACGTCGCACCCAAGCGAGTGAGCACATTTCGCCTACGGCTTAGGCCGCCCAACTAGTGTGGCTGCTCGGTCTCTGCAGGCAGCAAGGGGCTGCAAACTTCCCGTGTTCGCGCCTATGTCACCTCCGCTTGCTTGTCAGAGACAGAGTGTCGCAAAACATACAACTCACTCCATGAATTGATTGCTACGGCATCTGTCATCAGCAGTCATAACTAGCAACACCAGTAGCAGCCGACTGCACGTAAAGAATGGGAATGTGCAGTGGGATTTTTGTGAACTCGGCGCAAGGCAGATCTTTCCGACATAGGTTTGAGAATCTTAAGGGAAGACTCGTACTGGTTCTAAATTAAGTATAGGGCTGGGAGGAGGGTGGTTCCTGCGCGTAACAGCACGCTTGCCAATTGTTGCTGCTAATCGTTCGCTCGTATCTGCCTAGACACATTTGCTGGCTGTGAATTATTTCACTTGCATGGCAGTGTGCGCATGTTGGTGTGTTAAAAATTCTGGAGACGCTGGGTATCGATCCCAGTACCTCTCGCATGCTAAGCGAGCGCTCTACCATCTGAGCTACGCCCCCTGATGACGGATAGTGCTACATACAACCATATCAATATCACAGACCCTTGCACTCCCATTATTCCGCAGACAAACACTACTCTCAATGTGTCCGTGAGGGTGTCTTTCAGGTTTCCTGCATTCTGTATCGAATCGTAGTTGGCCAAAATTAAAGTGGCACGCACAACGTCGAAAATAGCGTTCGGCCACCGCTCTGAGTAAGACGAACGTGTTGTCCACACTCTAGACTTCATTGAGGTTAGGCCGTTATACCTAAGACAGATTTGCACTCGATGACACCTCGACAACAGCCGGTCCTCACATTCACGTCTTGCTCTCCTTACGTCAGTATACATCATATGAGTCTGTGACGCTGGCTTTGCAACATCTTGCGTGTCTTTAGGCTCGCCGCGACCAACACTTACCATGCACTGTCCACAAAACATGGAGGCGCCGGGGCTTGAACCCGGGACCTTTCACATGCAAAGCGAACGCTCTACCAACTGAGCTACGCCCCCAAGCGCAACAAAGCTGCGCTGTTTTCCATCCTTTGCTACTCTGATGTGCGCGGACATGATGGTTGGTTGGTTTATAGGGGCGAAGGGACCAGTGTACAAAGGCGCGATCACGTTCATATGCACAAGAGTTCCAAGTAGTTTCGATGCTCTGGTATTACGACTACAAATTCCGTCTGTATTTAAAGTCTTAAATTGAAAGGACAGTCACAAATTGCTCCGTTTTCACTCCTTGTCGACAATCACACAGCGCCTGAGGTAACAAGCACATCTGAAGCCCCATTGTGCACTCGACTGTTGATGCCAACTCACTGCCGCGCACTTTACTACTGTGTACCACTCTTGTCGTCCAACTGCAAAAGACTGGGCCACAACAAGCTTCCGCGTCTCCATTGCACTGCGCAAACTACGAAACGCTCCCCAAACATTGCACTCACCCATGCAGACGACTTTTCCGACTTTACACGACGCTCACGCAACGCTCACGCTAGTGACAGCCTTATTTAGAGCTTGACGTCGCACCCAAGCGAGTGAGCACATTTCGCCTACGGCTTAGGCCGCCCAACTAGTGTGGCTGCTCGGTCTCTGCAGGCAGCAAGGGGCTGCAAACTTCCCGTGTTCGCGCCTATGTCACCTCCGCTTGCTTGTCAGAGACAGAGTGTCGCAAAACATACAACTCACTCCATGAATTGATTGCTACGGCATCTGTCATCAGCAGTCATAACTAGCAACACCAGTAGCAGCCGACTGCACGTAAAGAATGGGAATGTGCAGTGGGATTTTTGTGAACTCGGCGCAAGGCAGATCTTTCCGACATAGGTTTGAGAATCTTAAGGGAAGACTCGTACTGGTTCTAAATTAAGTATAGGGCTGGGAGGAGGGTGGTTCCTGCGCGTAACAGCACGCTTGCCAATTGTTGCTGCTAATCGTTCGCTCGTATCTGCCTAGACACATTTGCTGGCTGTGAATTATTTCACTTGCATGGCAGTGTGCGCATGTTGGTGTGTTAAAAATTCTGGAGACGCTGGGTATCGATCCCAGTACCTCTCGCATGCTAAGCGAGCGCTCTACCATCTGAGCTACGCCCCCTGATGACGGATAGTGCTACATACAACCATATCAATATCACAGACCCTTGCACTCCCATTATTCCGCAGACAAACACTACTCTCAATGTGTCCGTGAGGGTGTCTTTCAGGTTTCCTGCATTCTGTATCGAATCGTAGTTGGCCAAAATTAAAGTGGCACGCACAACGTCGAAAATAGCGTTCGGCCACCGCTCTGAGTAAGACGAACGTGTTGTCCACACTCTAGACTTCATTGAGGTTAGGCCGTTATACCTAAGACAGATTTGCACTCGATGACACCTCGACAACAGCCGGTCCTCACATTCACGTCTTGCTCTCCTTACGTCAGTATACATCATATGAGTCTGTGACGCTGGCTTTGCAACATCTTGCGTGTCTTTAGGCTCGCCGCGACCAACACTTACCATGCACTGTCCACAAAACATGGAGGCGCCGGGGCTTGAACCCGGGACCTTTCACATGCAAAGCGAACGCTCTACCAACTGAGCTACGCCCCCAAGCGCAACAAAGCTGCGCTGTTTTCCATCCTTTGCTACTCTGATGTGCGCGGACATGATGGTTGGTTGGTTTATAGGGGCGAAGGGACCAGTGTACAAAGGCGCGATCACGTTCATATGCACAAGAGTTCCAAGTAGTTTCGATGCTCTGGTATTACGACTACAAATTCCGTCTGTATTTAAAGTCTTAAATTGAAAGGACAGTCACAAATTGCTCCGTTTTCACTCCTTGTCGACAATCACACAGCGCCTGAGGTAACAAGCACATCTGAAGCCCCATTGTGCACTCGACTGTTGATGCCAACTCACTGCCGCGCACTTTACTACTGTGTACCACTCTTGTCGTCCAACTGCAAAAGACTGGGCCACAACAAGCTTCCGCGTCTCCATTGCACTGCGCAAACTACGAAACGCTCCCCAAACATTGCACTCACCCATGCAGACGACTTTTCCGACTTTACACGACGCTCACGCAACGCTCACGCTAGTGACAGCCTTATTTAGAGCTTGACGTCGCACCCAAGCGAGTGAGCACATTTCGCCTACGGCTTAGGCCGCCCAACTAGTGTGGCTGCTCGGTCTCTGCAGGCAGCAAGGGGCTGCAAACTTCCCGTGTTCGCGCCTATGTCACCTCCGCTTGCTTGTCAGAGACAGAGTGTCGCAAAACATACAACTCACTCCATGAATTGATTGCTACGGCATCTGTCATCAGCAGTCATAACTAGCAACACCAGTAGCAGCCGACTGCACGTAAAGAATGGGAATGTGCAGTGGGATTTTTGTGAACTCGGCGCAAGGCAGATCTTTCCGACATAGGTTTGAGAATCTTAAGGGAAGACTCGTACTGGTTCTAAATTAAGTATAGGGCTGGGAGGAGGGTGGTTCCTGCGCGTAACAGCACGCTTGCCAATTGTTGCTGCTAATCGTTCGCTCGTATCTGCCTAGACACATTTGCTGGCTGTGAATTATTTCACTTGCATGGCAGTGTGCGCATGTTGGTGTGTTAAAAATTCTGGAGACGCTGGGTATCGATCCCAGTACCTCTCGCATGCTAAGCGAGCGCTCTACCATCTGAGCTACGCCCCCTGATGACGGATAGTGCTACATACAACCATATCAATATCACAGACCCTTGCACTCCCATTATTCCGCAGACAAACACTACTCTCAATGTGTCCGTGAGGGTGTCTTTCAGGTTTCCTGCATTCTGTATCGAATCGTAGTTGGCCAAAATTAAAGTGGCACGCACAACGTCGAAAATAGCGTTCGGCCACCGCTCTGAGTAAGACGAACGTGTTGTCCACACTCTAGACTTCATTGAGGTTAGGCCGTTATACCTAAGACAGATTTGCACTCGATGACACCTCGACAACAGCCGGTCCTCACATTCACGTCTTGCTCTCCTTACGTCAGTATACATCATATGAGTCTGTGACGCTGGCTTTGCAACATCTTGCGTGTCTTTAGGCTCGCCGCGACCAACACTTACCATGCACTGTCCACAAAACATGGAGGCGCCGGGGCTTGAACCCGGGACCTTTCACATGCAAAGCGAACGCTCTACCAACTGAGCTACGCCCCCAAGCGCAACAAAGCTGCGCTGTTTTCCATCCTTTGCTACTCTGATGTGCGCGGACATGATGGTTGGTTGGTTTATAGGGGCGAAGGGACCAGTGTACAAAGGCGCGATCACGTTCATATGCACAAGAGTTCCAAGTAGTTTCGATGCTCTGGTATTACGACTACAAATTCCGTCTGTATTAAAAGTCTTAAATTGAAAGGACAGTCACAAATTGCTCCGTTTTCACTCCTTGTCGACAATCACACAGCGCCTGAGGTAACAAGCACATCTGAAGCCCCATTGTGCACTCGACTGTTGATGCCAACTCACTGCCGCGCACTTTACTACTGTGTACCACTCTTGTCGTCCAACTGCAAAAGACTGGGCCACAACAAGCTTCCGCGTCTCCATTGCACTGCGCAAACTACGAAACGCTCCCCAAACATTGCACTCACCCATGCAGACGACTTTTCCGACTTTACACGACGCTCACGCAACGCTCACGCTAGTGACAGCCTTATTTAGAGCTTGACGTCGCACCCAAGCGAGTGAGCACATTTCGCCTACGGCTTAGGCCGCCCAACTAGTGTGGCTGCTCGGTCTCTGCAGGCAGCAAGGGGCTGCAAACTTCCCGTGTTCGCGCCTATGTCACCTCCGCTTGCTTGTCAGAGACAGAGCGTCGCAAAACATACAACTCACTCCATGAATTGATTGCTACGGCATCTGTCATCAGCAGTCATAACTAGCAACACCAGTAGCAGCCGACTGCACGTAAAGAATGGGAATGTGCAGTGGGATTTTTGTGAACTCGGCGCAAGGCAGATCTTTCCGACATAGGTTTGAGAATCTTAAGGGAAGACTCGTACTGGTTCTAAATTAAGTATAGGGCTGGGAGGAGGGTGGTTCCTGCGCGTAACAGCACGCTTGCCAATTGTTGCTGCTAATCGTTCGCTCGTATCTGCCTAGACACATTTGCTGGCTGTGAATTATTTCACTTGCATGGCAGTGTGCGCATGTTGGTGTGTTAAAAATTCTGGAGACGCTGGGTATCGATCCCAGTACCTCTCGCATGCTAAGCGAGCGCTCTACCATCTGAGCTACGCCCCCTGATGACGGATAGTGCTACATACAACCATATCAATATCACAGACCCTTGCACTCCCATTATTCCGCAGACAAACACTACTCTCAATGTGTCCGTGAGGGTGTCTTTCAGGTTTCCTGCATTCTGTATCGAATCGTAGTTGGCCAAAATTAAAGTGGCACGCACAACGTCGAAAATAGCGTTCGGCCACCGCTCTGAGTAAGACGAACGTGTTGTCCACACTCTAGACTTCATTGAGGTTAGGCCGTTATACCTAAGACAGATTTGCACTCGATGACACCTCGACAACAGCCGGTCCTCACATTCACGTCTTGCTCTCCTTACGTCAGTATACATCATATGAGTCTGTGACGCTGGCTTTGCAACATCTTGCGTGTCTTTAGGCTCGCCGCGACCAACACTTACCATGCACTGTCCACAAAACATGGAGGCGCCGGGGCTTGAACCCGGGACCTTTCACATGCAAAGCGAACGCTCTACCAACTGAGCTACGCCCCCAAGCGCAACAAAGCTGCGCTGTTTTCCATCCTTTGCTACTCTGATGTGCGCGGACATGATGGTTGGTTGGTTTATAGGGGCGAAGGGACCAGTGTACAAAGGCGCGATCACGTTCATATGCACAAGAGTTCCAAGTAGTTTCGATGCTCTGGTATTACGACTACAAATTCCGTCTGTATTTAAAGTCTTAAATTGAAAGGACAGTCACAAATTGCTCCGTTTTCACTCCTTGTCGACAATCACACAGCGCCTGAGGTAACAAGCACATCTGAAGCCCCATTGTGCACTCGACTGTTGATGCCAACTCACTGCCGCGCACTTTACTACTGTGTACCACTCTTGTCGTCCAACTGCAAAAGACTGGGCCACAACAAGCTTCCGCGTCTCCATTGCACTGCGCAAACTACGAAACGCTCCCCAAACATTGCACTCACCCATGCAGACGACTTTTCCGACTTTACACGACGCTCACGCAACGCTCACGCTAGTGACAGCCTTATTTAGAGCTTGACGTCGCACCCAAGCGAGTGAGCACATTTCGCCTACGGCTTAGGCCGCCCAACTAGTGTGGCTGCTCGGTCTCTGCAGGCAGCAAGGGGCTGCAAACTTCCCGTGTTCGCGCCTATGTCACCTCCGCTTGCTTGTCAGAGACAGAGTGTCGCAAAACATACAACTCACTCCATGAATTGATTGCTACGGCATCTGTCATCAGCAGTCATAACTAGCAACACCAGTAGCAGCCGACTGCACGTAAAGAATGGGAATGTGCAGTGGGATTTTTGTGAACTCGGCGCAAGGCAGATCTTTCCGACATAGGTTTGAGAATCTTAAGGGAAGACTCGTACTGGTTCTAAATTAAGTATAGGGCTGGGAGGAGGGTGGTTCCTGCGCGTAACAGCACGCTTGCCAATTGTTGCTGCTAATCGTTCGCTCGTATCTGCCTAGACACATTTGCTGGCTGTGAATTATTTCACTTGCATGGCAGTGTGCGCATGTTGGTGTGTTAAAAATTCTGGAGACGCTGGGTATCGATCCCAGTACCTCTCGCATGCTAAGCGAGCGCTCTACCATCTGAGCTACGCCCCCTGATGACGGATAGTGCTACATACAACCATATCAATATCACAGACCCTTGCACTCCCATTATTCCGCAGACAAACACTACTCTCAATGTGTCCGTGAGGGTGTCTTTCAGGTTTCCTGCATTCTGTATCGAATCGTAGTTGGCCAAAATTAAAGTGGCACGCACAACGTCGAAAATAGCGTTCGGCCACCGCTCTGAGTAAGACGAACGTGTTGTCCACACTCTAGACTTCATTGAGGTTAGGCCGTTATACCTAAGACAGATTTGCACTCGATGACACCTCGACAACAGCCGGTCCTCACATTCACGTCTTGCTCTCCTTACGTCAGTATACATCATATGAGTCTGTGACGCTGGCTTTGCAACATCTTGCGTGTCTTTAGGCTCGCCGCGACCAACACTTACCATGCACTGTCCACAAAACATGGAGGCGCCGGGGCTTGAACCCGGGACCTTTCACATGCAAAGCGAACGCTCTACCAACTGAGCTACGCCCCCAAGCGCAACAAAGCTGCGCTGTTTTCCATCCTTTGCTACTCTGATGTGCGCGGACATGATGGTTGGTTGGTTTATAGGGGCGAAGGGACCAGTGTACAAAGGCGCGATCACGTTCATATGCACAAGAGTTCCAAGTAGTTTCGATGCTCTGGTATTACGACTACAAATTCCGTCTGTATTTAAAGTCTTAAATTGAAAGGACAGTCACAAATTGCTCCGTTTTCACTCCTTGTCGACAATCACACAGCGCCTGAGGTAACAAGCACATCTGAAGCCCCATTGTGCACTCGACTGTTGATGCCAACTCACTGCCGCGCACTTTACTACTGTGTACCACTCTTGTCGTCCAACTGCAAAAGACTGGGCCACAACAAGCTTCCGCGTCTCCATTGCACTGCGCAAACTACGAAACGCTCCCCAAACATTGCACTCACCCATGCAGACGACTTTTCCGACTTTACACGACGCTCACGCAACGCTCACGCTAGTGACAGCCTTATTTAGAGCTTGACGTCGCACCCAAGCGAGTGAGCACATTTCGCCTACGGCTTAGGCCGCCCAACTAGTGTGGCTGCTCGGTCTCTGCAGGCAGCAAGGGGCTGCAAACTTCCCGTGTTCGCGCCTATGTCACCTCCGCTTGCTTGTCAGAGACAGAGTGTCGCAAAACATACAACTCACTCCATGAATTGATTGCTACGGCATCTGTCATCAGCAGTCATAACTAGCAACACCAGTAGCAGCCGACTGCACGTAAAGAATGGGAATGTGCAGTGGGATTTTTGTGAACTCGGCGCAAGGCAGATCTTTCCGACATAGGTTTGAGAATCTTAAGGGAAGACTCGTACTGGTTCTAAATTAAGTATAGGGCTGGGAGGAGGGTGGTTCCTGCGCGTAACAGCACGCTTGCCAATTGTTGCTGCTAATCGTTCGCTCGTATCTGCCTAGACACATTTGCTGGCTGTGAATTATTTCACTTGCATGGCAGTGTGCGCATGTTGGTGTGTTAAAAATTCTGGAGACGCTGGGTATCGATCCCAGTACCTCTCGCATGCTAAGCGAGCGCTCTACCATCTGAGCTACGCCCCCTGATGACGGATAGTGCTACATACAACCATATCAATATCACAGACCCTTGCACTCCCATTATTCCGCAGACAAACACTACTCTCAATGTGTCCGTGATGGTGTCTTTCAGGTTTCCTGCATTCTGTATCGAATCGTAGTTGGCCAAAATTAAAGTGGCACGCACAACGTCGAAAATAGCGTTCGGCCACCGCTCTGAGTAAGACGAACGTGTTGTCCACACTCTAGACTTCATTGAGGTTAGGCCGTTATACCTAAGACAGATTTGCACTCGATGACACCTCGACAACAGCCGGTCCTCACATTCACGTCTTGCTCTCCTTACGTCAGTATACATCATATGAGTCTGTGACGCTGGCTTTGCAACATCTTGCGTGTCTTTAGGCTCGCCGCGACCAACACTTACCATGCACTGTCCACAAAACATGGAGGCGCCGGGGCTTGAACCCGGGACCTTTCACATGCAAAGCGAACGCTCTACCAACTGAGCTACGCCCCCAAGCGCAACAAAGCTGCGCTGTTTTCCATCCTTTGCTACTCTGATGTGCGCGGACATGATGGTTGGTTGGTTTATAGGGGCGAAGGGACCAGTGTACAAAGGCGCGATCACGTTCATATGCACAAGAGTTCCAAGTAGTTTCGATGCTCTGGTATTACGACTACAAATTCCGTCTGTATTTAAAGTCTTAAATTGAAAGGACAGTCACAAATTGCTCCGTTTTCACTCCTTGTCGACAATCACACAGCGCCTGAGGTAACAAGCACATCTGAAGCCCCATTGTGCACTCGACTGTTGATGCCAACTCACTGCCGCGCACTTTACTACTGTGTACCACTCTTGTCGTCCAACTGCAAAAGACTGGGCCACAACAAGCTTCCGCGTCTCCATTGCACTGCGCAAACTACGAAACGCTCCCCAAACATTGCACTCACCCATGCAGACGACTTTTCCGACTTTACACGACGCTCACGCAACGCTCACGCTAGTGACAGCCTTATTTAGAGCTTGACGTCGCACCCAAGCGAGTGAGCACATTTCGCCTACGGCTTAGGCCGCCCAACTAGTGTGGCTGCTCGGTCTCTGCAGGCAGCAAGGGGCTGCAAACTTCCCGTGTTCGCGCCTATGTCACCTCCGCTTGCTTGTCAGAGACAGAGTGTCGCAAAACATACAACTCACTCCATGAATTGATTGCTACGGCATCTGTCATCAGCAGTCATAACTAGCAACACCAGTAGCAGCCGACTGCACGTAAAGAATGGGAATGTGCAGTGGGATTTTTGTGAACTCGGCGCAAGGCAGATCTTTCCGACATAGGTTTGAGAATCTTAAGGGAAGACTCGTACTGGTTCTAAATTAAGTATAGGGCTGGGAGGAGGGTGGTTCCTGCGCGTAACAGCACGCTTGCCAATTGTTGCTGCTAATCGTTCGCTCGTATCTGCCTAGACACATTTGCTGGCTGTGAATTATTTCACTTGCATGGCAGTGTGCGCATGTTGGTGTGTTAAAAATTCTGGAGACGCTGGGTATCGATCCCAGTACCTCTCGCATGCTAAGCGAGCGCTCTACCATCTGAGCTACGCCCCCTGATGACGGATAGTGCTACATACAACCATATCAATATCACAGACCCTTGCACTCCCATTATTCCGCAGACAAACACTACTCTCAATGTGTCCGTGAGGGTGTCTTTCAGGTTTCCTGCATTCTGTATCGAATCGTAGTTGGCCAAAATTAAAGTGGCACGCACAACGTCGAAAATAGCGTTCGGCCACCGCTCTGAGTAAGACGAACGTGTTGTCCACACTCTAGACTTCATTGAGGTTAGGCCGTTATACCTAAGACAGATTTGCACTCGATGACACCTCGACAACAGCCGGTCCTCACATTCACGTCTTGCTCTCCTTACGTCAGTATACATCATATGAGTCTGTGACGCTGGCTTTGCAACATCTTGCGTGTCTTTAGGCTCGCCGCGACCAACACTTACCATGCACTGTCCACAAAACATGGAGGCGCCGGGGCTTGAACCCGGGACCTTTCACATGCAAAGCGAACGCTCTACCAACTGAGCTACGCCCCCAAGCGCAACAAAGCTGCGCTGTTTTCCATCCTTTGCTACTCTGATGTGCGCGGACATGATGGTTGGTTGGTTTATAGGGGCGAAGGGACCAGTGTACAAAGGCGCGATCACGTTCATATGCACAAGAGTTCCAAGTAGTTTCGATGCTCTGGTATTACGACTACAAATTCCGTCTGTATTTAAAGTCTTAAATTGAAAGGACAGTCACAAATTGCTCCGTTTTCACTCCTTGTCGACAATCACACAGCGCCTGAGGTAACAAGCACATCTGAAGCCCCATTGTGCACTCGACTGTTGATGCCAACTCACTGCCGCGCACTTTACTACTGTGTACCACTCTTGTCGTCCAACTGCAAAAGACTGGGCCACAACAAGCTTCCGCGTCTCCATTGCACTGCGCAAACTACGAAACGCTCCCCAAACATTGCACTCACCCATGCAGACGACTTTTCCGACTTTACACGACGCTCACGCAACGCTCACGCTAGTGACAGCCTTATTTAGAGCTTGACGTCGCACCCAAGCGAGTGAGCACATTTCGCCTACGGCTTAGGCCGCCCAACTAGTGTGGCTGCTCGGTCTCTGCAGGCAGCAAGGGGCTGCAAACTTCCCGTGTTCGCGCCTATGTCACCTCCGCTTGCTTGTCAGAGACAGAGCGTCGCAAAACATACAACTCACTCCATGAATTGATTGCTACGGCATCTGTCATCAGCAGTCATAACTAGCAACACCAGTAGCAGCCGACTGCACGTAAAGAATGGGAATGTGCAGTGGGATTTTTGTGAACTCGGCGCAAGGCAGATCTTTCCGACATAGGTTTGAGAATCTTAAGGGAAGACTCGTACTGGTTCTAAATTAAGTATAGGGCTGGGAGGAGGGTGGTTCCTGCGCGTAACAGCACGCTTGCCAATTGTTGCTGCTAATCGTTCGCTCGTATCTGCCTAGACACATTTGCTGGCTGTGAATTATTTCACTTGCATGGCAGTGTGCGCATGTTGGTGTGTTAAAAATTCTGGAGACGCTGGGTATCGATCCCAGTACCTCTCGCATGCTAAGCGAGCGCTCTACCATCTGAGCTACGCCCCCTGATGACGGATAGTGCTACATACAACCATATCAATATCACAGACCCTTGCACTCCCATTATTCCGCAGACAAACACTACTCTCAATGTGTCCGTGAGGGTGTCTTTCAGGTTTCCTGCATTCTGTATCGAATCGTAGTTGGCCAAAATTAAAGTGGCACGCACAACGTCGAAAATAGCGTTCGGCCACCGCTCTGAGTAAGACGAACGTGTTGTCCACACTCTAGACTTCATTGAGGTTAGGCCGTTATACCTAAGACAGATTTGCACTCGATGACACCTCGACAACAGCCGGTCCTCACATTCACGTCTTGCTCTCCTTACGTCAGTATACATCATATGAGTCTGTGACGCTGGCTTTGCAACATCTTGCGTGTCTTTAGGCTCGCCGCGACCAACACTTACCATGCACTGTCCACAAAACATGGAGGCGCCGGGGCTTGAACCCGGGACCTTTCACATGCAAAGCGAACGCTCTACCAACTGAGCTACGCCCCCAAGCGCAACAAAGCTGCGCTGTTTTCCATCCTTTGCTACTCTGATGTGCGCGGACATGATGGTTGGTTGGTTTATAGGGGCGAAGGGACCAGTGTACAAAGGCGCGATCACGTTCATATGCACAAGAGTTCCAAGTAGTTTCGATGCTCTGGTATTACGACTACAAATTCCGTCTGTATTTAAAGTCTTAAATTGAAAGGACAGTCACAAATTGCTCCGTTTTCACTCCTTGTCGACAATCACACAGCGCCTGAGGTAACAAGCACATCTGAAGCCCCATTGTGCACTCGACTGTTGATGCCAACTCACTGCCGCGCACTTTACTACTGTGTACCACTCTTGTCGTCCAACTGCAAAAGACTGGGCCACAACAAGCTTCCGCGTCTCCATTGCACTGCGCAAACTACGAAACGCTCCCCAAACATTGCACTCACCCATGCAGACGACTTTTCCGACTTTACACGACGCTCACGCAACGCTCACGCTAGTGACAGCCTTATTTAGAGCTTGACGTCGCACCCAAGCGAGTGAGCACATTTCGCCTACGGCTTAGGCCGCCCAACTAGTGTGGCTGCTCGGTCTCTGCAGGCAGCAAGGGGCTGCAAACTTCCCGTGTTCGCGCCTATGTCACCTCCGCTTGCTTGTCAGAGACAGAGTGTCGCAAAACATACAACTCACTCCATGAATTGATTGCTACGGCATCTGTCATCAGCAGTCATAACTAGCAACACCAGTAGCAGCCGACTGCACGTAAAGAATGGGAATGTGCAGTGGGATTTTTGTGAACTCGGCGCAAGGCAGATCTTTCCGACATAGGTTTGAGAATCTTAAGGGAAGACTCGTACTGGTTCTAAATTAAGTATAGGGCTGGGAGGAGGGTGGTTCCTGCGCGTAACAGCACGCTTGCCAATTGTTGCTGCTAATCGTTCGCTCGTATCTGCCTAGACACATTTGCTGGCTGTGAATTATTTCACTTGCATGGCAGTGTGCGCATGTTGGTGTGTTAAAAATTCTGGAGACGCTGGGTATCGATCCCAGTACCTCTCGCATGCTAAGCGAGCGCTCTACCATCTGAGCTACGCCCCCTGATGACGGATAGTGCTACATACAACCATATCAATATCACAGACCCTTGCACTCCCATTATTCCGCAGACAAACACTACTCTCAATGTGTCCGTGAGGGTGTCTTTCAGGTTTCCTGCATTCTGTATCGAATCGTAGTTGGCCAAAATTAAAGTGGCACGCACAACGTCGAAAATAGCGTTCGGCCACCGCTCTGAGTAAGACGAACGTGTTGTCCACACTCTAGACTTCATTGAGGTTAGGCCGTTATACCTAAGACAGATTTGCACTCGATGACACCTCGACAACAGCCGGTCCTCACATTCACGTCTTGCTCTCCTTACGTCAGTATACATCATATGAGTCTGTGACGCTGGCTTTGCAACATCTTGCGTGTCTTTAGGCTCGCCGCGACCAACACTTACCATGCACTGTCCACAAAACATGGAGGCGCCGGGGCTTGAACCCGGGACCTTTCACATGCAAAGCGAACGCTCTACCAACTGAGCTACGCCCCCAAGCGCAACAAAGCTGCGCTGTTTTCCATCCTTTGCTACTCTGATGTGCGCGGACATGATGGTTGGTTGGTTTATAGGGGCGAAGGGACCAGTGTACAAAGGCGCGATCACGTTCATATGCACAAGAGTTCCAAGTAGTTTCGATGCTCTGGTATTACGACTACAAATTCCGTCTGTATTTAAAGTCTTAAATTGAAAGGACAGTCACAAATTGCTCCGTTTTCACTCCTTGTCGACAATCACACAGCGCCTGAGGTAACAAGCACATCTGAAGCCCCATTGTGCACTCGACTGTTGATGCCAACTCACTGCCGCGCACTTTACTACTGTGTACCACTCTTGTCGTCCAACTGCAAAAGACTGGGCCACAACAAGCTTCCGCGTCTCCATTGCACTGCGCAAACTACGAAACGCTCCCCAAACATTGCACTCACCCATGCAGACGACTTTTCCGACTTTACACGACGCTCACGCAACGCTCACGCTAGTGACAGCCTTATTTAGAGCTTGACGTCGCACCCAAGCGAGTGAGCACATTTCGCCTACGGCTTAGGCCGCCCAACTAGTGTGGCTGCTCGGTCTCTGCAGGCAGCAAGGGGCTGCAAACTTCCCGTGTTCGCGCCTATGTCACCTCCGCTTGCTTGTCAGAGACAGAGCGTCGCAAAACATACAACTCACTCCATGAATTGATTGCTACGGCATCTGTCATCAGCAGTCATAACTAGCAACACCAGTAGCAGCCGACTGCACGTAAAGAATGGGAATGTGCAGTGGGATTTTTGTGAACTCGGCGCAAGGCAGATCTTTCCGACATAGGTTTGAGAATCTTAAGGGAAGACTCGTACTGGTTCTAAATTAAGTATAGGGCTGGGAGGAGGGTGGTTCCTGCGCGTAACAGCACGCTTGCCAATTGTTGCTGCTAATCGTTCGCTCGTATCTGCCTAGACACATTTGCTGGCTGTGAATTATTTCACTTGCATGGCAGTGTGCGCATGTTGGTGTGTTAAAAATTCTGGAGACGCTGGGTATCGATCCCAGTACCTCTCGCATGCTAAGCGAGCGCTCTACCATCTGAGCTACGCCCCCTGATGACGGATAGTGCTACATACAACCATATCAATATCACAGACCCTTGCACTCCCATTATTCCGCAGACAAACACTACTCTCAATGTGTCCGTGAGGGTGTCTTTCAGGTTTCCTGCATTCTGTATCGAATCGTAGTTGGCCAAAATTAAAGTGGCACGCACAACGTCGAAAATAGCGTTCGGCCACCGCTCTGAGTAAGACGAACGTGTTGTCCACACTCTAGACTTCATTGAGGTTAGGCCGTTATACCTAAGACAGATTTGCACTCGATGACACCTCGACAACAGCCGGTCCTCACATTCACGTCTTGCTCTCCTTACGTCAGTATACATCATATGAGTCTGTGACGCTGGCTTTGCAACATCTTGCGTGTCTTTAGGCTCGCCGCGACCAACACTTACCATGCACTGTCCACAAAACATGGAGGCGCCGGGGCTTGAACCCGGGACCTTTCACATGCAAAGCGAACGCTCTACCAACTGAGCTACGCCCCCAAGCGCAACAAAGCTGCGCTGTTTTCCATCCTTTGCTACTCTGATGTGCGCGGACATGATGGTTGGTTGGTTTATAGGGGCGAAGGGACCAGTGTACAAAGGCGCGATCACGTTCATATGCACAAGAGTTCCAAGTAGTTTCGATGCTCTGGTATTACGACTACAAATTCCGTCTGTATTTAAAGTCTTAAATTGAAAGGACAGTCACAAATTGCTCCGTTTTCACTCCTTGTCGACAATCACACAGCGCCTGAGGTAACAAGCACATCTGAAGCCCCATTGTGCACTCGACTGTTGATGCCAACTCACTGCCGCGCACTTTACTACTGTGTACCACTCTTGTCGTCCAACTGCAAAAGACTGGGCCACAACAAGCTTCCGCGTCTCCATTGCACTGCGCAAACTACGAAACGCTCCCCAAACATTGCACTCACCCATGCAGACGACTTTTCCGACTTTACACGACGCTCACGCAACGCTCACGCTAGTGACAGCCTTATTTAGAGCTTGACGTCGCACCCAAGCGAGTGAGCACATTTCGCCTACGGCTTAGGCCGCCCAACTAGTGTGGCTGCTCGGTCTCTGCAGGCAGCAAGGGGCTGCAAACTTCCCGTGTTCGCGCCTATGTCACCTCCGCTTGCTTGTCAGAGACAGAGCGTCGCAAAACATACAACTCACTCCATGAATTGATTGCTACGGCATCTGTCATCAGCAGTCATAACTAGCAACACCAGTAGCAGCCGACTGCACGTAAAGAATGGGAATGTGCAGTGGGATTTTTGTGAACTCGGCGCAAGGCAGATCTTTCCGACATAGGTTTGAGAATCTTAAGGGAAGACTCGTACTGGTTCTAAATTAAGTATAGGGCTGGGAGGAGGGTGGTTCCTGCGCGTAACAGCACGCTTGCCAATTGTTGCTGCTAATCGTTCGCTCGTATCTGCCTAGACACATTTGCTGGCTGTGAATTATTTCACTTGCATGGCAGTGTGCGCATGTTGGTGTGTTAAAAATTCTGGAGACGCTGGGTATCGATCCCAGTACCTCTCGCATGCTAAGCGAGCGCTCTACCATCTGAGCTACGCCCCCTGATGACGGATAGTGCTACATACAACCATATCAATATCACAGACCCTTGCACTCCCATTATTCCGCAGACAAACACTACTCTCAATGTGTCCGTGAGGGTGTCTTTCAGGTTTCCTGCATTCTGTATCGAATCGTAGTTGGCCAAAATTAAAGTGGCACGCACAACGTCGAAAATAGCGTTCGGCCACCGCTCTGAGTAAGACGAACGTGTTGTCCACACTCTAGACTTCATTGAGGTTAGGCCGTTATACCTAAGACAGATTTGCACTCGATGACACCTCGACAACAGCCGGTCCTCACATTCACGTCTTGCTCTCCTTACGTCAGTATACATCATATGAGTCTGTGACGCTGGCTTTGCAACATCTTGCGTGTCTTTAGGCTCGCCGCGACCAACACTTACCATGCACTGTCCACAAAACATGGAGGCGCCGGGGCTTGAACCCGGGACCTTTCACATGCAAAGCGAACGCTCTACCAACTGAGCTACGCCCCCAAGCGCAACAAAGCTGCGCTGTTTTCCATCCTTTGCTACTCTGATGTGCGCGGACATGATGGTTGGTTGGTTTATAGGGGCGAAGGGACCAGTGTACAAAGGCGCGATCACGTTCATATGCACAAGAGTTCCAAGTAGTTTCGATGCTCTGGTATTACGACTACAAATTCCGTCTGTATTAAAAGTCTTAAATTGAAAGGACAGTCACAAATTGCTCCGTTTTCACTCCTTGTCGACAATCACACAGCGCCTGAGGTAACAAGCACATCTGAAGCCCCATTGTGCACTCGACTGTTGATGCCAACTCACTGCCGCGCACTTTACTACTGTGTACCACTCTTGTCGTCCAACTGCAAAAGACTGGGCCACAACAAGCTTCCGCGTCTCCATTGCACTGCGCAAACTACGAAACGCTCCCCAAACATTGCACTCACCCATGCAGACGACTTTTCCGACTTTACACGACGCTCACGCAACGCTCACGCTAGTGACAGCCTTATTTAGAGCTTGACGTCGCACCCAAGCGAGTGAGCACATTTCGCCTACGGCTTAGGCCGCCCAACTAGTGTGGCTGCTCGGTCTCTGCAGGCAGCAAGGGGCTGCAAACTTCCCGTGTTCGCGCCTATGTCACCTCCGCTTGCTTGTCAGAGACAGAGCGTCGCAAAACATACAACTCACTCCATGAATTGATTGCTACGGCATCTGTCATCAGCAGTCATAACTAGCAACACCAGTAGCAGCCGACTGCACGTAAAGAATGGGAATGTGCAGTGGGATTTTTGTGAACTCGGCGCAAGGCAGATCTTTCCGACATAGGTTTGAGAATCTTAAGGGAAGACTCGTACTGGTTCTAAATTAAGTATAGGGCTGGGAGGAGGGTGGTTCCTGCGCGTAACAGCACGCTTGCCAATTGTTGCTGCTAATCGTTCGCTCGTATCTGCCTAGACACATTTGCTGGCTGTGAATTATTTCACTTGCATGGCAGTGTGCGCATGTTGGTGTGTTAAAAATTCTGGAGACGCTGGGTATCGATCCCAGTACCTCTCGCATGCTAAGCGAGCGCTCTACCATCTGAGCTACGCCCCCTGATGACGGATAGTGCTACATACAACCATATCAATATCACAGACCCTTGCACTCCCATTATTCCGCAGACAAACACTACTCTCAATGTGTCCGTGAGGGTGTCTTTCAGGTTTCCTGCATTCTGTATCGAATCGTAGTTGGCCAAAATTAAAGTGGCACGCACAACGTCGAAAATAGCGTTCGGCCACCGCTCTGAGTAAGACGAACGTGTTGTCCACACTCTAGACTTCATTGAGGTTAGGCCGTTATACCTAAGACAGATTTGCACTCGATGACACCTCGACAACAGCCGGTCCTCACATTCACGTCTTGCTCTCCTTACGTCAGTATACATCATATGAGTCTGTGACGCTGGCTTTGCAACATCTTGCGTGTCTTTAGGCTCGCCGCGACCAACACTTACCATGCACTGTCCACAAAACATGGAGGCGCCGGGCTTGAACCCGGGACCTTTCACATGCAAAGCGAACGCTCTACCAACTGAGCTACGCCCCCAAGCGCAACAAAGCTGCGCTGTTTTCCATCCTTTGCTACTCTGATGTGCGCGGACATGATGGTTGGTTGGTTTATAGGGGCGAAGGGACCAGTGTACAAAGGCGCGATCACGTTCATATGCACAAGAGTTCCAAGTAGTTTCGATGCTCTGGTATTACGACTACAAATTCCGTCTGTATTTAAAGTCTTAAATTGAAAGGACAGTCACAAATTGCTCCGTTTTCACTCCTTGTCGACAATCACACAGCGCCTGAGGTAACAAGCACATCTGAAGCCCCATTGTGCACTCGACTGTTGATGCCAACTCACTGCCGCGCACTTTACTACTGTGTACCACTCTTGTCGTCCAACTGCAAAAGACTGGGCCACAACAAGCTTCCGCGTCTCCATTGCACTGCGCAAACTACGAAACGCTCCCCAAACATTGCACTCACCCATGCAGACGACTTTTCCGACTTTACACGACGCTCACGCAACGCTCACGCTAGTGACAGCCTTATTTAGAGCTTGACGTCGCACCCAAGCGAGTGAGCACATTTCGCCTACGGCTTAGGCCGCCCAACTAGTGTGGCTGCTCGGTCTCTGCAGGCAGCAAGGGGCTGCAAACTTCCCGTGTTCGCGCCTATGTCACCTCCGCTTGCTTGTCAGAGACAGAGTGTCGCAAAACATACAACTCACTCCATGAATTGATTGCTACGGCATCTGTCATCAGCAGTCATAACTAGCAACACCAGTAGCAGCCGACTGCACGTAAAGAATGGGAATGTGCAGTGGGATTTTTGTGAACTCGGCGCAAGGCAGATCTTTCCGACATAGGTTTGAGAATCTTAAGGGAAGACTCGTACTGGTTCTAAATTAAGTATAGGGCTGGGAGGAGGGTGGTTCCTGCGCGTAACAGCACGCTTGCCAATTGTTGCTGCTAATCGTTCGCTCGTATCTGCCTAGACACATTTGCTGGCTGTGAATTATTTCACTTGCATGGCAGTGTGCGCATGTTGGTGTGTTAAAAATTCTGGAGACGCTGGGTATCGATCCCAGTACCTCTCGCATGCTAAGCGAGCGCTCTACCATCTGAGCTACGCCCCCTGATGACGGATAGTGCTACATACAACCATATCAATATCACAGACCCTTGCACTCCCATTATTCCGCAGACAAACACTACTCTCAATGTGTCCGTGAGGGTGTCTTTCAGGTTTCCTGCATTCTGTATCGAATCGTAGTTGGCCAAAATTAAAGTGGCACGCACAACGTCGAAAATAGCGTTCGGCCACCGCTCTGAGTAAGACGAACGTGTTGTCCACACTCTAGACTTCATTGAGGTTAGGCCGTTATACCTAAGACAGATTTGCACTCGATGACACCTCGACAACAGCCGGTCCTCACATTCACGTCTTGCTCTCCTTACGTCAGTATACATCATATGAGTCTGTGACGCTGGCTTTGCAACATCTTGCGTGTCTTTAGGCTCGCCGCGACCAACACTTACCATGCACTGTCCACAAAACATGGAGGCGCCGGGGCTTGAACCCGGGACCTTTCACATGCAAAGCGAACGCTCTACCAACTGAGCTACGCCCCCAAGCGCAACAAAGCTGCGCTGTTTTCCATCCTTTGCTACTCTGATGTGCGCGGACATGATGGTTGGTTGGTTTATAGGGGCGAAGGGACCAGTGTACAAAGGCGCGATCACGTTCATATGCACAAGAGTTCCAAGTAGTTTCGATGCTCTGGTATTACGACTACAAATTCCGTCTGTATTAAAAGTCTTAAATTGAAAGGACAGTCACAAATTGCTCCGTTTTCACTCCTTGTCGACAATCACACAGCGCCTGAGGTAACAAGCACATCTGAAGCCCCATTGTGCACTCGACTGTTGATGCCAACTCACTGCCGCGCACTTTACTACTGTGTACCACTCTTGTCGTCCAACTGCAAAAGACTGGGCCACAACAAGCTTCCGCGTCTCCATTGCACTGCGCAAACTACGAAACGCTCCCCAAACATTGCACTCACCCATGCAGACGACTTTTCCGACTTTACACGACGCTCACGCAACGCTCACGCTAGTGACAGCCTTATTTAGAGCTTGACGTCGCACCCAAGCGAGTGAGCACATTTCGCCTACGGCTTAGGCCGCCCAACTAGTGTGGCTGCTCGGTCTCTGCAGGCAGCAAGGGGCTGCAAACTTCCCGTGTTCGCGCCTATGTCACCTCCGCTTGCTTGTCAGAGACAGAGCGTCGCAAAACATACAACTCACTCCATGAATTGATTGCTACGGCATCTGTCATCAGCAGTCATAACTAGCAACACCAGTAGCAGCCGACTGCACGTAAAGAATGGGAATGTGCAGTGGGATTTTTGTGAACTCGGCGCAAGGCAGATCTTTCCGACATAGGTTTGAGAATCTTAAGGGAAGACTCGTACTGGTTCTAAATTAAGTATAGGGCTGGGAGGAGGGTGGTTCCTGCGCGTAACAGCACGCTTGCCAATTGTTGCTGCTAATCGTTCGCTCGTATCTGCCTAGACACATTTGCTGGCTGTGAATTATTTCACTTGCATGGCAGTGTGCGCATGTTGGTGTGTTAAAAATTCTGGAGACGCTGGGTATCGATCCCAGTACCTCTCGCATGCTAAGCGAGCGCTCTACCATCTGAGCTACGCCCCCTGATGACGGATAGTGCTACATACAACCATATCAATATCACAGACCCTTGCACTCCCATTATTCCGCAGACAAACACTACTCTCAATGTGTCCGTGAGGGTGTCTTTCAGGTTTCCTGCATTCTGTATCGAATCGTAGTTGGCCAAAATTAAAGTGGCACGCACAACGTCGAAAATAGCGTTCGGCCACCGCTCTGAGTAAGACGAACGTGTTGTCCACACTCTAGACTTCATTGAGGTTAGGCCGTTATACCTAAGACAGATTTGCACTCGATGACACCTCGACAACAGCCGGTCCTCACATTCACGTCTTGCTCTCCTTACGTCAGTATACATCATATGAGTCTGTGACGCTGGCTTTGCAACATCTTGCGTGTCTTTAGGCTCGCCGCGACCAACACTTACCATGCACTGTCCACAAAACATGGAGGCGCCGGGGCTTGAACCCGGGACCTTTCACATGCAAAGCGAACGCTCTACCAACTGAGCTACGCCCCCAAGCGCAACAAAGCTGCGCTGTTTTCCATCCTTTGCTACTCTGATGTGCGCGGACATGATGGTTGGTTGG
>NW_026047041.1:17500-22500 GCF_023864275.1 Schistocerca cancellata | reverse complement strand
CTAGGGCGGTATCTGATCGCCTTCGAACCTCTAACTTTCGTTCTTGATTAATGAAAACATACTTGGCAAATGCTTTCGCTTCTGTTCGTCTTGCGACGATCCAAGAATTTCACCTCTAACGTCGCAATACGAATGCCCCCGCCTGTCCCTATTAATCATTACCTCGGGTTCCGAAAACCAACAAAATAGAACCGAGGTCCTATTCCATTATTCCATGCACACAGTATTCAGGCGGGCTTGCCTGCTTTAAGCACTCTAATTTGTTCAAAGTAAACGTGCCGGCCCACCCAGACACTCAATAAAGAGCACCTTGGTAGGATTTCAACGGGGTCCGCCTCGGGACGCACGAACACGCACGAGGCGGTCGCACGCCTTCGGCTCGCCCCACCGGCAGGACGTCCCACGATACATGCCAGTTAAACACCGACGGGCGGTGAACCAACAGCGTGGGACACAAATCCAACTACGAGCTTTTTAACCGCAACAACTTTAATATACGCTATTGGAGCTGGAATTACCGCGGCTGCTGGCACCAGACTTGCCCTCCAATAGATACTCGTTAAAGGATTTAAAGTGTACTCATTCCGATTACGGGGCCTCGGATGAGTCCCGTATCGTTATTTTTCGTCACTACCTCCCCGTGCCGGGAGTGGGTAATTTGCGCGCCTGCTGCCTTCCTTGGATGTGGTAGCCGTTTCTCAGGCTCCCTCTCCGGAATCGAACCCTGATTCCCCGTTACCCGTTACAACCATGGTAGGCGCAGAACCTACCATCGACAGTTGATAAGGCAGACATTTGAAAGATGCGTCGCCGGTACGAGGACCGTGCGATCAGCCCAAAGTTATTCAGAGTCACCAAGGCAAACGGACCGGACGAGCCGACCGATTGGTTTTGATCTAATAAAAGCGTCCCTTCCATCTCTGGTCGGGACTCTGTTTGCATGTATTAGCTCTAGAATTACCACAGTTATCCAAGTAACGTGGGTACGATCTAAGGAACCATAACTGATTTAATGAGCCATTCGCGGTTTCACCTTAATGCGGCTTGTACTGAGACATGCATGGCTTAATCTTTGAGACAAGCATATGACTACTGGCAGGATCAACCAGGGAGCTGCGTCAACTAGAGCTGAGCAGCCGGCCGCCCGGGAGTGTGTCCCGGGGGCCCGCGCGAACACGCAAGCGTCCGCTCAATTATTCTGCAAACAGGAGGAGGCTGAGCTCCCCTGCACAATACACCTCGAAACCCTCTCAGGTCCCGGCGGCGCGCAGCGCCGTCCTAAGTACTTGGTCGGGTTCGAGAGAGGCGCAATCGCCCGGAGTTAGGCGAGTAGACGCTTTAGGTGCGACCACCCGTGCTCCCAACTGAGCTTGCCGCTGCCGACAGAGGCCCGGGAGCGTGCTGTCGTGGCATTGCCGGCGGGAGACAACACGCGCCACCTACGGTGACCGGCAGCTCCAACGCCAGCGCCACAGAAGGGCAAAGGCCCCCACGTGGGTGCCGAAGCGAACTCTCCCAGCACAGCGCACGTGGCCAACACGTCTGCACAACTGCGATACAAACCACCAGCGAGAACCGCTGGGGCGACCGAGCAGCAGACGGCGTCGCGGCGCCGAGTGCCGGGCGGCGGCGCATCCTCAACGCACACAGTCCTCAATCGGACCAGCACACTGCAGATGTCCACCGCGCTTCGCACCGGGCCGGCGGAGGACCCACTTTGGCTGCACGGCGCCGCGCGCAGGGTGCCCCGGCGCGCAGCTGCGCCGCCTGCCGCGTCCGTCGGCCGGCGCGCCTGCCACTGGGCGCCCCCACCAGCCGGCTGTAGCGCGTGCGCCCACGCACCGCGCGGCCAGCACGCCGGGCGGCCCCCCCCCTCACCGGCCGGGGACAGTCCCCACCCACCCACAGCCGCGTATCGCTTCACACCCAGATCCACATTCACGTTCATTGGTGTGGTGGGTATCGCTGACACAACCGCGTCATAGCTGTACCGATCGTTGCCCTCACAGATGTACCTCCAGCAAGATCAACCGCACCACAACGGGTTACCAGTTGTTCATTTGCGTAACGTCACCAGTAAACGTACACGTCCACGTCCATCCCCGTTTGCAAAGTCAACTATTATTGCATGCCTGCCTGTCAGGTGTCAAGACACACTACATCCGCTCACATCCACGCAACAAAATGTGCCCGACTAGAGGGCACGTGGAAGGTGCCCCCGTACGTATGCGATGTCCATTGCGCGACGAACTGTCAACCGGCCTCTGTAGCATGTCGCAGATGTGGAACGCGGGACACCGTGCTATCACATTGTGTGAGAAGAGACTACTATGTCTGCATACACGCGCCACTACATGAACAGACGGCTCATGCTGATCGCCATCCACTGCGTCCATTACTCCCACACGTCTCTATGGCGTACCACACTGCAATACAGCTGTTATGGGGAGATGACACGTAGCTGTGTACACAACATTCTGAGCGGGTTGCGGTTGGACAACAATACATTAATGTAACGTGTCATATGCCATTTACAGAGCAGGTTAAGGCACAACGTGGGTTAGGTTAAGGCACAACGTGGGTTATGTTAAGGCACAACGTGGGTTATGTTAAGGCACAACGTGGGTTAGGTTAAGGCACAACGTGGGTTAGGTTAAGGCACAACGTGGGGTAGATTGCGGCACAACTTGGGGTAGATTGCGGCACAACTTGGGGTAGATTGCGGCACAACTTGGGGTAGATTGCGGCACAACTTGGGGTAGATTGCGGCACAACTTGGGGTAGATTGCGGCACAACTTGGGGTAGATTGCGGCACAACTTGGGGTAGATTGCGGTACAACTTGGGGTAGATTGCGGTACAACTTGGGGTAGATTGCGGTACAACTTGGGGTAGATTGCGGTACAACTTGGGGTAGATTGCGGTACAACTTGGGGTAGATTGCGGTACAACTTGGGGTAGATTGCGGTACAACTTGGGGTAGATTGCGGTACAACTTGGGGTAGATTGCGGTACAACTTGGGGTAGATTGCGGTACAAATTGCATTACATTGCGGTGCAAATTGCGTTACATTGCGGTGCAAATTGCGTTAGGTTAAGGTGCAACACAGGTTAGGTTAAGGTGCAACACAGGTTAGGTTAAGGTGCAACACAGGTTAGGTTAAGGTGCAACAGAGGTTAGGTTAAGGCGACATAGGTTAGGTTAAGGTGCAAGATGGGTTAGGTTAAGGTGACATAGGTTAGGTTAAGGTGACATAGGTTAGGTTAAGGTGACATAGGTTAGGTTAAGGTGACATAGGTTAGGTTAAGGTGACATAGGTTAGGTTAAGGTGACATAGGTTAGGTTAAGGTGACATAGGTTAGGTTAAGGTACAAACTGGGTTGTGTTTTGGTACACATTGCGTTGTAGTACAGTACACGTTAGGTTTGGGTACGGTACACATTGTGGTATGGGATGGCGTGTTGGTGGGGGGGGGGGGGGGGGGCGGGGCGAGGTTCGTTCATATTGACCGTAGGAAGTGGATGCCCGAGGCAGCGTCAGTGTGTCAAAGGAGGTATGTCACGTTGGGATGCGCTTTTCGGTAGTGAGAGGGGGCGCGCCGTGTCCGAGGTTGCGGCAGACCTGTGTGTTTCATTCCTGCCAGTGTGTTTGTTCTGTAAGACGAGGCAGTGTGGTGATGTTGGGTGCACCCCTGTGTGGGACATGTGTGGGTGTTGGTGGCTTATCTGAGCAATTGTGGTTGTCGGACGAGTGGGATATTCTGTTTTATGATTGGACCTCGTGGCCTGGTTATCATAGTCTGGTTGGTGTACTGTGGCGGATAGGATGCACCGGACGTTGGTCCATGGTGGTGCTTAATTATTGCATCTGTGTCTGTTACAGGCAGAGAGTAGTGTGTGATAGAGTGTGTGGGTGACGTGTGGTTCCTTTTGTTTGCACAGACGTTCAGCATGTATAGGGGCATTTGCGTATTTGATCTATCTATGTGGGCCTGCATAGTTTACTGAGCAGTGCTGCGAGGTGACTGAACTACGAGCGACGTACTCATTTACAGCGGAATGGTTGCCTTCTACCAAAGATGGCGTATCGACTCTACGACAGCGTTGGCACCGCAGGAAGCGGTGTCGTAAAATGGCCCCCACACCGTCATCGTTGTGCGGGGTAGTGACCGTCTATATTGTGAGAGGAGTCCTGTTTGCCACTGGGCGTGGGGTCTCGCGTCCTGCGGTTCAGTGCCCCCAGGGAAGCGCGCGGACGTGGTGCTGCTGCTGCTGTAGCAAGCGAGCTACTTAGAGCATGTATAGGGACAGCGGGAATATGGCATATTGGATATAACTCTTCATGAAACGCATGATATAGGGGTGGATTGCACGTTACGAGTGCGGGAAGAGTCCGCCGTTCATCCGCTGGAGTTGCGATTTGGGCGGTTGGGGTGGGGCACTTGCGGGTGCGGGTGCGAGTGGAGTGGAGCGGAGCGATGATCGGTCGACGACTTCGTGCGGCGCAGGCACTGGCGTTGGGGCTCCTGTGGTGGACAGATGATGCAGGCTTTGTGGGTGGCGTCGGAAAATGGGCACTGTGGGCCCTAGCGATGTCGTCGTCGGCTTGTCGTCTCATAGATGGCAGTATCGTCGGTGCAGCAGGCCATGTTGCGGGAGACCTGCAGATGGCGGTATTTTTGGTGGTGCGCTCGACATGGTGGACGTAGTGTCGTCCGATTCGCGTAGATGGAGCTATTGCATGTGGTTTCGTCACATTGTCATAGATGGCGGTGCCGTGTTTTGGAGGTATGGTTGGCGTAGTTTCGTTCGATTCCTGTAGATGGAGGTGTCGTTTCTGGGCCGGATGGCAATGTAGTTTGGTCACATTCCCATAGATGGCTGTGTTGCGCCTGTGGGCGGCGGTGTCACCATCGTCCCATAGAGGTCGGCATGGTGTCTTCACGAAATAAGACGCCTGGGTATCCCACAGATGGCGGTATGGTCTGTTTATTGTGGACG
>NW_026047041.1:7500-10000 GCF_023864275.1 Schistocerca cancellata | reverse complement strand
ATCCAAGTAACGTGGGTACGATCTAAGGAACCATAACTGATTTAATGAGCCATTCGCGGTTTCACCTTAATGCGGCTTGTACTGAGACATGCATGGCTTAATCTTTGAGACAAGCATATGACTACTGGCAGGATCAACCAGGGAGCTGCGTCAACTAGAGCTGAGCAGCCGGCCGCCCGGGAGTGTGTCCCGGGGGCCCGCGCGAACACGCAAGCGTCCGCTCAATTATTCTGCAAACAGGAGGAGGCTGAGCTCCCCTGCACAATACACCTCGAAACCCTCTCAGGTCCCGGCGGCGCGCAGCGCCGTCCTAAGTACTTGGTCGGGTTCGAGAGAGGCGCAATCGCCCGGAGTTAGGCGAGTAGACGCTTTAGGTGCGACCACCCGTGCTCCCAACTGAGCTTGCCGCTGCCGACAGAGGCCCGGGAGCGTGCTGTCGTGGCATTGCCGGCGGGAGACAACACGCGCCACCTACGGTGACCGGCAGCTCCAACGCCAGCGCCACAGAAGGGCAAAGGCCCCACGTGGGTGCCGAAGCGAACTCTCCCAGCACAGCGCACGTGCCAACACGTCTGCACAACTGCGATACAAACCACCAGCGAGAACCGCTGGGGCGACCGAGCAGCAGACGGCGTCGCGGCGCCGAGTGCCGGGCGGCGGCGCATCCTCAACGCACACAGTCCTCAATCGGACCAGCACACTGCAGATGTCCACCGCGCTTCGCACCGGGCCGGCGAGGACCCACTTTGGCTGCACGGCGCCGCGCGCAGGGTGCCCCGGCGCGCAGCTGCGCCGCCTGCCGCGTCCGTCGGCCGGCGCGCCTGCCACTGGGCGCCCCCACCAGCCGGCTGTAGCGCGTGCGCCCACGCACCGCGCGGCCAGCACGCCGGGCGGCCCCCCCCTCACCGGCCGGGGACAGTCCCACCCACCCACAGCCGCGTATCGCTTCACACCCAGATCCACATTCACGTTCATTGGTGTGGTGGGTATCGCTGACACAACCGCGTCATAGCTGTACCGATCGTTGCCCTCACAGATGTACCTCCAGCAAGATCAACCGCACCACAACGGGTTACCAGTTGTTCATTTGCGTAACGTCACCAGTAAACGTACACGTCCACGTCCATCCCCGTTTGCAAAGTCAACTATTATTGCATGCCTGCCTGTCAGGTGTCAAGACACACTACATCCGCTCACATCCACGCAACAAAATGTGCCCGACTAGAGGGCACGTGGAAGGTGCCCCCGTACGTATGCGATGTCCATTGCGCGACGAACTGTCAACCGGCCTCTGTAGCATGTCGCAGATGTGGAACGCGGGACACCGTGCTATCACATTGTGTGAGAAGAGACTACTATGTCTGCATACACGCGCCACTACATGAACAGACGGCTCATGCTGATCGCCATCCACTGCGTCCATTACTCCCACACGTCTCTATGGCGTACCACACTGCAATACAGCTGTTATGGGGAGATGACACGTAGCTGTGTACACAACATTCTGAGCGGGTTGCGGTTGGACAACAATACATTAATGTAACGTGTCATATGCCATTTACAGAGCAGGTTAAGGCACAACGTGGGTTAGGTTAAGGCACAACGTGGGTTATGTTAAGGCACAACGTGGGTTATGTTAAGGCACAACGTGGGTTAGGTTAAGGCACAACGTGGGTTAGGTTAAGGCACAACGTGGGGTAGATTGCGGCACAACTTGGGGTAGATTGCGGCACAACTTGGGGTAGATTGCGGCACAACTTGGGGTAGATTGCGGCACAACTTGGGGTAGATTGCGGCACAACTTGGGGTAGATTGCGGCACAACTTGGGGTAGATTGCGGTACAACTTGGGGTAGATTGCGGTACAACTTGGGGTAGATTGCGGTACAACTTGGGGTAGATTGCGGTACAACTTGGGGTAGATTGCGGTACAACTTGGGGTAGATTGCGGTACAACTTGGGGTAGATTGCGGTACAACTTGGGGTAGATTGCGGTACAACTTGGGGTAGATTGCGGTACAACTTGGGGTAGATTGCGGTACAAATTGCATTACATTGCGGTGCAAATTGCGTTACATTGCGGTGCAAATTGCGTTAGGTTAAGGTGCAACACAGGTTAGGTTAAGGTGCAACACAGGTTAGGTTAAGGTGCAACACAGGTTAGGTTAAGGTGCAACAGAGGTTAGGTTAAGGCGACATAGGTTAGGTTAAGGTGCAAGATGGGTTAGGTTAAGGTGACATAGGTTAGGTTAAGGTGACATAGGTTAGGTTAAGGTGACATAGGTTAGGTTAAGGTGACATAGGTTAGGTTAAGGTGACATAGGTTAGGTTAAGGTGACATAGGTTAGGTTAAGGTGACATAGGTTAGGTTAAGGTACAAACTGGGTTGTGTTTTGGTACACATTGCGTTGTAGTACAGTACACGTTAGGTTTGGGTACGGTACACATTGTGGTATGGGATGGCGTGTTGGTGGGGGGGGGGGGGGGGGGGGGCGGGGCGA
>NW_026047040.1:15000-20000 GCF_023864275.1 Schistocerca cancellata | reverse complement strand
TATGATAACCACACCAGGGGGTCCAATTCTAAAATAGAATATCCCACCCGTCCGACATCCACAATTGCTCAGATAAGCCACCAACACCCACACATGTCCTACACAGGGGTGCACCCAACACCACCACACTGCCTCCTGTTACGGCACAGAAACAATGGCAGGAATGAATCACACAGGTCTGCCGCTCCCTTGCCGCAACCACAGACGCGGCGCGCCTCCAGTCACGAGCGAAAAGCGCATCCTGACGAGACATAACTGCTGTGACATACTGAAGCTGCCTCAGACATTCACTTACAATGATCACTACCAACGAACCTCGGCCCCCCCCCCCCCAACACACTCTCTTACCACGTTGTGTACTGTAATCCAACCCATTTCGCACCTTAACCTAACCCATTTTGCACCTTAACTTAACCAAATTCGTAACGCAATTTGTACCGCAATGTAACGCAATGTGTACCGCAATGTAACGCAATGTGTACCGCAATGTAACGCAATGTGTACCGCAATGTACCGCAATGTGTACCGCAATGTACCGCAATGTGTACCGCAATGTGTAACGCAATGTGTAACGCAATGTGTACCGCAATGTGTACCGCAATGTGTAACGCAATGTGTACCGCAATGTGTAACGCAATGTGTACCGCAATGTGTAACGCAATGTGTACCGCAATGTAACGCAATCTGTACCGCAATGTAACGCAATTTGTACCGCAATGTAACGCAATTTGTACCGCAATGTAACGCAATTTGTACCGCAATGTAACGCAATTTGTACCGCAATGTAACGCAATTTGTACCGCAATGTAACGCAATTTGTACCGCAATGTAACGCAATTTGTACCGCAATGTAACGCAATTTGTACCGCAATGTAACGCAATTTGTACCGCAATGTAACGCAATTTGTACCGCAATGTAACGCAATTTCTACCTTAACCTAACCCACGTTGTGCCTTAACCTAACCCACGTTGTGCCTTAACCTAACCCACGTTGTGCCTTAACCTAACCCACGTTGTGCCTTAACCTAACCCACGTTGTGCCTTAACCTAACCCACGTTGTGCCTTAACCTAACCCACGTTGTGCCTTAACCTAACCCACGTTGTGCCTTAACCTAACCCACGTTGTGCCTTAACCTAACCCACGTTGTGCCTTAACCTAACCCACGTTGTGCCTTAACCTAACCCACGTTGTGCCTTAACCTAACCCACGTTGTGCCTTAACCTAACCCACGTTGTGCCTTAACCTAACCCACGTTGTGCCTTAACCTAACCCACGTTGTGCCTTAACCTAACCCAAGTTGTGCCTTAACCTAACCCAAGTTGTGCCTTAACCTAACCCAAGTTGTGCCTTAACCTAACCCAAGTTGTGCCTTAACCTAACCCAAGTTGTGCCTTAACCTAACCCAAGTTGTGCCTTAACCTAACCCAAGTTGTGCCTTAACCTAACCCAAGTTGTGCCTTAACCTAACCCACGTTGTGCCTTAACCTAACCCAAGTTGTGCCTTAACCTAACCCACGTTGTGCCTTAACCTAACCCACGTTGTGCCTTAACCTAACCCACGTTGTGCCTTAACCTAACCCACGTTGTGCCTTAACCTAACCCACGTTGTGCCTTAACCTAACCCACGTTGTGCCTTAACCTAACCCACGTTGTGCCTTAACCTAACCCACGTTGTGCCTTAACCTAACCCACGTTGTGCCTTAACCTAACCCACGTTGTGCCTTAACCTAACCCACGTTGTGCCTTAACCTAACCCACGTTGTGCCTTAACCTAACCCACGTTGTGCCTTAACCTAACCCACGTTGTGCCTTAACCTAACCCACGTTGTGCCTTAACCTAACCCACGTTGTGCCTTAACCTAACCCAAGTTGTGCCTTAACCTAACCCAAGTTGTGCCTTAACCTAACCCAAGTTGTGCCTTAACCTAACCCAAGTTGTGCCTTAACCTAACCCAAGTTGTGCCTTAACCTAACCCAAGTTGTGCCTTAACCTAACCCAAGTTGTGCCTTAACCTAACCCAAGTTGTGCCTTAACCTAACCCAAGTTGTGCCTTAACCTAACCCACGTTGTGCCTTAACCTAACCCACGTTGTGCCTTAACCTAACCCACGTTGTGCCTTAACCTAACCCACGTTGTGCCTTAACCTAACCCACGTTGTGCCTTAACCTAACCCACGTTGTGCCTTAACCTAACCCACGTTGTGCCTTAACCTAACCCACGTTGTGCCTTAACCTAACCCACGTTGTGCCTTAACCTAACCCACGTTGTGCCTTAACCTAACCCACGTTGTGCCTTAACCTAACCCACGTTGTGCCTTAACCTAACCCACGTTGTGCCTTAACCTAACCCACGTTGTGCCTTAACCTAACCCAAGTTGTGCCTTAACCTAACCCACGTTGTGCCTTAACCTAACCCAAGTTGTGCCTTAACCTGCTCTGTAATTGGCATATGACACGTTACATTAATCCAGTGTTGTCTAACCACAACCCTCTGAATATAGTTCGCTACTCGCACCGCCCACCCTCTTGTGTATCGTTTCATGTTCAACACTTCGCAAGTGTTGCTTACTTTTTACATGCTCCCGCTGTACACTGTAATGTGGACGACTGCAGGATGTACATCGCCCCCACCCTCCCCCCTGCCTTCGCACGCTGGTCGTTCAGGTGCTTGCGTGTTCAATGCCCTTCGCAGCTGTTCACTGGCATTCGCATGTCGAAGCGCTCAGTCTACGTCGTGGTACGGCCTGTGTCCACTGTCCGCTGATGTCGTAAGCTTAACCCTCACATTGTACTGCACATAGGTCCGTATGTACTGCATGATACGCTGTGGCACATGTGTGACCGTACAACGACTGCGCCCAACAACAGCGAACCATACGGTCCAAATGTTGTGCACTCAGCCACGTGCCGTCTCCCCATAACAGCTACATTGCAGTGTGGTACGCCATAGAGACGTGTGGGATTAACGGACGCCCTGGATGGCGATCAGCATGAGCCGTCTGTTGATGTAGTGGCGCGTGTATTCAAACGTAGTCGTCTCTTCTCACACAGTGTGATAGCATGGTGCACCGCGTTCCACATCTGCGACATGGTACAGATGCTGGTTGACAGTCGGTCTCGTAATGGACATCGCATACGTAGGGGGCCACCTCCCACGTGTTCTCTAGTCGTGCACATTTTGTTGCGTGTATGTGGGCAGACGTAGTGTGTCGTGACACCTAACAGACAGGTATGCAATAATCGTTGCATTTGCAAACTGGGATGGACGTCTACGTTTGCTGGTGACGTTACGCAAATGAACAACTGGTAAACCCATTGTGGTGCGGTTGTTGTTGCTGGAGGTAAATCAGTAAGGGCAAATCTGTGTGTGAAGCGATACGCGGCGGTGGCTGGGTGGGACCGTCCCCGGCCGGTGAGGGGGGGCCGCCCGGCGTGCTGGCCGCGCGGTGCGTGGGCGCACGCGCTACAGCCGGCTGGTGGGGGCGCCCAGTGGCAGGCGCGCCGGCCGACGGACGCGGCAGGCGGCGCAGCTGCGCGCCGGGGCACCCTGCGCGCGGCGCCGGGCGGCCAAAGTGGGTCCTCGCGGGCCCGGTGCGAAGCGCGGTGGACATCTGCAGTGTGCTGGTCCGACTGAGGACTGTGTGCGTTGAGGATGCGCCGCCGCCCGGCACTCGGCGCCGCGACGCCGTCTGCTGCTCGGTCGCCCCAGCGGTTCTCGCTGGTGGTTTGTATCGCAGTTGTGCAGACGTGTTGGCACGTGCGCTGTGCTGGGAGAGTTCGCTTCGGCACCCACGTGGGGCCTTTGCCCTTCTGTGGCGCTGGCGTTGGAGCTGCCGGTCACCGTAGGTGGCGCGTGTTGTCTCCCGCCGGCAATGCCACGACAGCACGCTCCCGGGCCTCTGTCGGCAGCGGCAAGCTCAGTTGGGAGCACGGGTGGTCGCACCTAAAGCGTCTACTCGCCTAACTCCGGGCGATTGCGCCTCTCTCGAACCCGACCAAGTACTTAGGACGGCGCTGCGCGCCGCCGGGACCTGAGAGGGTTTCGAGGTGTATTGTGCAGGGGAGCTCAGCCTCCTCCTGTTTGCAGAATAATTGAGCGGACGCTTGCGTGTTCGCGCGGGCCCCTGGGACACACTCCCGGGCGGCCGGCTGCTCAGCTCTAGTTGACGCAGCTCCCTGGTTGATCCTGCCAGTAGTCATATGCTTGTCTCAAAGATTAAGCCATGCATGTCTCAGTACAAGCCGCATTAAGGTGAAACCGCGAATGGCTCATTAAATCAGTTATGGTTCCTTAGATCGTACCCACGTTACTTGGATAACTGTGGTAATTCTAGAGCTAATACATGCAAACAGAGTCCCGACCAGAGATGGAAGGGACGCTTTTATTAGATCAAAACCAATCGGTCGGCTCGTCCGGTCCGTTTGCCTTGGTGACTTTGAATAACTTTGGGCTGATCGCACGGTCCTCGTACCGGCGACGCATCTTTCAAATGTCTGCCTTATCAACTGTCGATGGTAGGTTCTGCGCCTACCATGGTTGTAACGGGTAACGGGGAATCAGGGTTCGATTCCGGAGAGGGAGCCTGAGAAACGGCTACCACATCCAAGGAAGGCAGCAGGCGCGCAAATTACCCACTCCCGGCACGGGGAGGTAGTGACGAAAAATAACGATACGGGACTCATCCGAGGCCCCGTAATCGGAATGAGTACACTTTAAATCCTTTAACGAGTATCTATTGGAGGGCAAGTCTGGTGCCAGCAGCCGCGGTAATTCCAGCTCCAATAGCGTATATTAAAGTTGTTGCGGTTAAAAAGCTCGTAGTTGGATTTGTGTCCCACGCTGTTGGTTCACCGCCCGTCGGTGTTTAACTGGCATGTATCGTGGGACGTCCTGCCGGTGGGGCGAGCCGAAGGCGTGCGACCGCCTCGTGCGTGTTCGTGCGTCCCGAGGCGGACCCCGTTGAAATCCTACCAAGGTGCTCTTTATTGAGTGTCTG
>NW_026047040.1:0-7500 GCF_023864275.1 Schistocerca cancellata | reverse complement strand
TGCCTGTAACAGACACAGATACAATATGTAAGCACCAGCATGGACCAACGTCCGGTGCATCCTCTCCGCCACAGTACACCATCCACACTATGATAACCACACCAGGGGGTCCAATTCTAAAATAGAATATCCCACCCGTCCGACATCCACAATTGCTCAGATAAGCCACCAACACCCACACATGTCCTACACAGGGGTGCACCCAACACCACCACACTGCCTCCTGTTACGGCACAGAAACAATGGCAGGAATGAATCACACAGGTCTGCCGCTCCCTTGCCGCAACCACAGACGCGGCGCGCCTCCAGTCACGAGCGAAAAGCGCATCCTGACGAGACATAACTGCTGTGACATACTGAAGCTGCCTCAGACATTCACTTACAATGATCACTACCAACGAACCTCGGCCCCCCCCCCCCCCCCAACACACTCTCTTACCACGTTGTGTACTGTAATCCAACCCATTTCGCACCTTAACCTAACCCATTTTGCACCTTAACTTAACCAAATTCGTAACGCAATTTGTACCGCAATGTAACGCAATGTGTACCGCAATGTAACGCAATGTGTACCGCAATGTAACGCAATGTGTACCGCAATGTACCGCAATGTGTACCGCAATGTACCGCAATGTGTACCGCAATGTGTAACGCAATGTGTAACGCAATGTGTACCGCAATGTGTACCGCAATGTGTAACGCAATGTGTACCGCAATGTGTAACGCAATGTGTACCGCAATGTGTAACGCAATGTGTACCGCAATGTAACGCAATCTGTACCGCAATGTAACGCAATTTGTACCGCAATGTAACGCAATTTGTACCACAATGTAACGCAATTTGTACCGCAATGTAACGCAATTTGTACCGCAATGTAACGCAATTTGTACCGCAATGTAACGCAATTTGTACCGCAATGTAACGCAATTTGTACCGCAATGTAACGCAATTTGTACCGCAATGTAACGCAATTTGTACCGCAATGTAACGCAATTTGTACCGCAATGTAACGCAATTTGTACCGCAATGTAACGCAATTTGTACCGCAATGTAACGCAATTTCTACCTTAACCTAACCCACGTTGTGCCTTAACCTAACCCACGTTGTGCCTTAACCTAACCCACGTTGTGCCTTAACCTAACCCACGTTGTGCCTTAACCTAACCCACGTTGTGCCTTAACCTAACCCACGTTGTGCCTTAACCTAACCCACGTTGTGCCTTAACCTAACCCACGTTGTGCCTTAACCTAACCCACGTTGTGCCTTAACCTAACCCACGTTGTGCCTTAACCTAACCCACGTTGTGCCTTAACCTAACCCACGTTGTGCCTTAACCTAACCCACGTTGTGCCTTAACCTAACCCACGTTGTGCCTTAACCTAACCCAAGTTGTGCCTTAACCTAACCCAAGTTGTGCCTTAACCTAACCCAAGTTGTGCCTTAACCTAACCCAAGTTGTGCCTTAACCTAACCCAAGTTGTGCCTTAACCTAACCCAAGTTGTGCCTTAACCTAACCCAAGTTGTGCCTTAACCTAACCCAAGTTGTGCCTTAACCTAACCCAAGTTGTGCCTTAACCTAACCCACGTTGTGCCTTAACCTAACCCAAGTTGTGCCTTAACCTAACCCACGTTGTGCCTTAACCTAACCCACGTTGTGCCTTAACCTAACCCACGTTGTGCCTTAACCTAACCCACGTTGTGCCTTAACCTAACCCACGTTGTGCCTTAACCTAACCCACGTTGTGCCTTAACCTAACCCACGTTGTGCCTTAACCTAACCCACGTTGTGCCTTAACCTAACCCACGTTGTGCCTTAACCTAACCCACGTTGTGCCTTAACCTAACCCACGTTGTGCCTTAACCTAACCCACGTTGTGCCTTAACCTAACCCACGTTGTGCCTTAACCTAACCCACGTTGTGCCTTAACCTAACCCACGTTGTGCCTTAACCTAACCCACGTTGTGCCTTAACCTAACCCACGTTGTGCCTTAACCTAACCCACGTTGTGCCTTAACCTAACCCAAGTTGTGCCTTAACCTAACCCAAGTTGTGCCTTAACCTAACCCAAGTTGTGCCTTAACCTAACCCAAGTTGTGCCTTAACCTAACCCAAGTTGTGCCTTAACCTAACCCAAGTTGTGCCTTAACCTAACCCAAGTTGTGCCTTAACCTAACCCAAGTTGTGCCTTAACCTAACCCAAGTTGTGCCTTAACCTAACCCACGTTGTGCCTTAACCTAACCCACGTTGTGCCTTAACCTAACCCACGTTGTGCCTTAACCTAACCCACGTTGTGCCTTAACCTAACCCACGTTGTGCCTTAACCTAACCCACGTTGTGCCTTAACCTAACCCACGTTGTGCCTTAACCTAACCCACGTTGTGCCTTAACCTAACCCACGTTGTGCCTTAACCTAACCCACGTTGTGCCTTAACCTAACCCACGTTGTGCCTTAACCTAACCCACGTTGTGCCTTAACCTAACCCACGTTGTGCCTTAACCTAACCCACGTTGTGCCTTAACCTAACCCACGTTGTGCCTTAACCTAACCCAAGTTGTGCCTTAACCTAACCCACGTTGTGCCTTAACCTAACCCAAGTTGTGCCTTAACCTGCTCTGTAATTGGCATATGACACGTTACATTAATCCAGTGTTGTCTAACCACAACCCTCTGAATATAGTTCGCTACTCGCACCGCCCACCCTCTTGTGTATCGTTTCATGTTCAACACTTCGCAAGTGTTGCTTACTTTTTACATGCTCCCGCTGTACACTGTAATGTGGACGACTGCAGGATGTACATCGCCCCCACCCTCCCCCCTGCCTTCGCACGCTGGTCGTTCAGGTGCTTGCGTGTTCAATGCCCTTCGCAGCTGTTCACTGGCATTCGCATGTCGAAGCGCTCAGTCTACGTCGTGGTACGGCCTGTGTCCACTGTCCGCTGATGTCGTAAGCTTAACCCTCACATTGTACTGCACATAGGTCCGTATGTACTGCATGATACGCTGTGGCACATGTGTGACCGTACAACGACTGCGCCCAACAACAGCGAACCATACGGTCCAAATGTTGTGCACTCAGCCACGTGCCGTCTCCCCATAACAGCTACATTGCAGTGTGGTACGCCATAGAGACGTGTGGGATTAACGGACGCCCTGGATGGCGATCAGCATGAGCCGTCTGTTGATGTAGTGGCGCGTGTATTCAAACGTAGTCGTCTCTTCTCACACAGTGTGATAGCATGGTGCACCGCGTTCCACATCTGCGACATGGTACAGATGCTGGTTGACAGTCGGTCTCGTAATGGACATCGCATACGTAGGGGGCCACCTCCCACGTGTTCTCTAGTCGTGCACATTTTGTTGCGTGTATGTGGGCAGACGTAGTGTGTCGTGACACCTAACAGACAGGTATGCAATAATCGTTGCATTTGCAAACTGGGATGGACGTCTACGTTTGCTGGTGACGTTACGCAAATGAACAACTGGTAAACCCATTGTGGTGCGGTTGTTGTTGCTGGAGGTAAATCAGTAAGGGCAAATCTGTGTGTGAAGCGATACGCGGCGGTGGCTGGGTGGGACCGTCCCCGGCCGGTGAGGGGGGGCCGCCCGGCGTGCTGGCCGCGCGGTGCGTGGGCGCACGCGCTACAGCCGGCTGGTGGGGGCGCCCAGTGGCAGGCGCGCCGGCCGACGGACGCGGCAGGCGGCGCAGCTGCGCGCCGGGGCACCCTGCGCGCGGCGCCGGGCGGCCAAAGTGGGTCCTCGCGGGCCCGGTGCGAAGCGCGGTGGACATCTGCAGTGTGCTGGTCCGACTGAGGACTGTGTGCGTTGAGGATGCGCCGCCGCCCGGCACTCGGCGCCGCGACCGCGTCTGCTGCTCGGTCGCCCCAGCGGTTCTCGCTGGTGGTTTGTATCGCAGTTGTGCAGACGTGTTGGCACGTGCGCTGTGCTGGGAGAGTTCGCTTCGGCACCCACGTGGGGCCTTTGCCCTTCTGTGGCGCTGGCGTTGGAGCTGCCGGTCACCGTAGGTGGCGCGTGTTGTCTCCCGCCGGCAATGCCACGACAGCACGCTCCCGGGCCTCTGTCGGCAGCGGCAAGCTCAGTTGGGAGCACGGGTGGGTCGCACCTAAAGCGTCTACTCGCCTAACTCCGGGCGATTGCGCCTCTCTCGAACCCGACCAAGTACTTAGGACGGCGCTGCGCGCCGCCCGGGACCTGAGAGGGTTTCGAGGTGTATTGTGCAGGGAGCTCAGCCTCCTCCTGTTTGCAGAATAATTGAGCGGACGCTTGCGTGTTCGCGCGGGCCCCTGGGACACACTCCCGGGCGGCCGGCTGCTCAGCTCTAGTTGACGCAGCTCCCTGGTTGATCCTGCCAGTAGTCATATGCTTGTCTCAAAGATTAAGCCATGCATGTCTCAGTACAAGCCGCATTAAGGTGAAACCGCGAATGGCTCATTAAATCAGTTATGGTTCCTTAGATCGTACCCACGTTACTTGGATAACTGTGGTAATTTCTAGAGCTAATACATGCAAACAGAGTCCCGACCAGAGATGGAAGGGACGCTTTTATTAAGATCAAAACCAATCGGTCGGCTCGTCCGGTCCGTTTGCCTTGGTGACTCTGAATAACTTTGGGCTGATCGCACGGTCCTCGTACCGGCGACGCATCTTTCAAATGTCTGCCTTATCAACTGTCGATGGTAGGTTCTGCGCCTACCATGGTTGTAACGGTAACGGGGAATCAGGGTTCGATTCCGGAGAGGGAGCCTGAGAAACGGCTACCACATCCAAGGAAGGCAGCAGGCGCGCAAATTACCCACTCCCGGCACGGGGAGGTAGTGACGAAAAATAACGATACGGACTCATCCGAGGCCCCGTAATCGGAATGAGTACACTTTAAATCCTTTAACGAGTATCTATTGGAGGGCAAGTCTGGTGCCAGCAGCCGCGGTAATTCCAGCTCCAATAGCGTATATTAAAGTTGTTGCGGTTTAAAAAGCTCGTAGTTGGATTTGTGTCCCACGCTGTTGGTTCACCGCCCGTCGGTGTTTAACTGGCATGTATCGTGGGACGTCCTGCCGGTGGGGCGAGCCGAAGGCGTGCGACCGCCTCGTGCGTGTTCGTGCGTCCCGAGGCGGACCCCGTTGAAATCCTACCAAGGTGCTCTTTATTGAGTGTCTGGGTGGGCCGGCACGTTTACTTTGAACAAATTAGAGTGCTTAAAGCAGGCAAGCCCGCCTGAATACTGTGTGCATGGAATAATGGAATAGGACCTCGGTTCTATTTTGTTGGTTTTCGGAACCCGAGGTAATGATTAATAGGGACAGGCGGGGGCATTCGTATTGCGACGTTAGAGGTGAAATTCTTGGATCGTCGCAAGACGAACAGAAGCGAAAGCATTTGCCAAGTATGTTTTCATTAATCAAGAACGAAAGTTAGAGGTTCGAAGGCGATCAGATACCGCCCTAGTTCTAACCATAAACGATGCCAGCCAGCGATCCGCCGCAGTTCCTCCGATGACTCGGCGGGCAGCCTCCGGGAAACCAAAGCTTTTGGGTTCCGGGGGAAGTATGGTTGCAAAGCTGAAACTTAAAGGAATTGACGGAAGGGCACCACCAGGAGTGGAGCCTGCGGCTTAATTTGACTCAACACGGGAAACCTCACCAGGCCCGGACACCGGAAGGATTGACAGATTGATAGCTCTTTCTTGATTCGGTGGGTGTGGTGCATGGCCGTTCTTAGTTGGTGGAGCGATTTGTCTGGTTAATTCCGATAACGAACGAGACTCTAGCCTGCTAACTAGTCGCGTGACATCCTTCGTGCTGTCAGCGATTACTTTTCTTCTTAGAGGGACAGGCGGCTTCTAGCCGCACGAGATTGAGCAATAACAGGTCTGTGATGCCCTTAGATGTTCTGGGCCGCACGCGCGCTACACTGAAGGAATCAGCGTGTCTTCCTAGGCCGAAAGGTCGGGGTAACCCGCTGAACCTCCTTCGTGCTAGGATTGGGGCTTGCAATTGTTCCCCATGAACGAGGAATTCCCAGTAAGCGCGAGTCATAAGCTCGCGTTGATTACGTCCCTGCCCTTTGTACACACCGCCCGTCGCTACTACCGATTGAATGATTTAGTGAGGTCTTCGGACTGGTACGCGGCATCGACTCTGTCGTTGCCGATGCTACCGGAAAGATGACCAAACTTGATCATTTAGAGGAAGTAAAAGTCGTAACAAGGTTTCCGTAGGTGAACCTGCGGAAGGATCATTACCGACTAGACTGCATGTCTTTCGATGTGCGTGTCGTGTCGCGCAACACGCTACCTGTACGGCAGCAGCCGTGCGCCGCGTGCGGAACCACGCGTGCCTCTCAAAACTAACTGAAAAATGTTGTGTGGTACGAGCGCTGAAGCTCTGGAGCGGCTGGCCTGCGGCACCTGGCGCCTGGCGCCGGTTTTGAATGACTTTCGCCCGAGTGCCTGTCCGCTCCGGTGTGGAGCCGTACGACGCCATCGGCCGTGAGGCCGTTGGACACAGAACGCTGGAACAGGGGGCCGTCAAACGCCTCAGTCCCGCCTATGCAACTGTTTTGAAAGAGACAGTGGAAACTAAACAAAAAAGATCACCCAGGACGGTGGATCACTCGGCTCGTGGGTCGATGAAGAACGCAGCAAATTGCGCGTCGACATGTGAACTGCAGGACACATGAACATCGACGTTTCGAACGCACATTGCGGTCCATGGATTCCGTTCCGGGCCACGTCTGGCTGAGGGTCGGCTACGTATACTGAAGCGCGCGGCGTTTGTCCCGCCTTCGGAGACCTGGGAGTGTCGTGGCCGCCTGTGGGGCCGGCCGCGTCTCCTTAACGTGCGATGCGCGCCCGTCGCCTGGCGGTTCGCATACCGGTACTTTCTCGGTAGCGTGCACAGCCGGCTGGCGGTGTGGCGTGCGACACCTCGTACAACGACCTCAGAGCAGCGAGACTACCCGCTGAATTTAAGCATATTACTAAGCGGAGGAAAAGAAACTAACAAGGATTCCCCAGTAGCGGCGAGCGAACAGGGAAGAGTCCAGCACCGAACCCCGCAGGCTGCCGCCTGTCGTGGCATGTGGTGTTTGGGAGGGTCCACTACCCCGACGCCTCGCGCCGAGCCCAGTCCAACTTGAATGAGGCCACGGCCCGTAGAGGGTGCCAGGCCCGTAGCGGCCGGTGCGAGCGTCGGCGGGGACCTCTCCTTCGAGTCGGGTTGCTTGAGAGTGCAGCTCCAAGTGGGTGGTAAACTCCATCTGAGACTAAATATGACCACGAGACCGATAGCGAACAAGTACCGTGAGGAAAGTTGAAAAGAACTTTGAAGAGAGAGTTCAAAAGTACGTGAAACCGTTCTGGGGTAAACGTGAGAAGTCCGAAAGGTCGAACGGGTGAGATTCACGCCCATCCGGCCACTGGCTCCCGCCCTCGGCAGATGGGGCCGGCCGCCCGCGCGGAGCAATCCGCGGCGGGGT
>NW_026047039.1:17500-20000 GCF_023864275.1 Schistocerca cancellata | reverse complement strand
GCAATTTGCACCGCAATGTAACGCAATTTGCACCGCAATGTAACTCAATTTGCACCGCAATGTAACTCAATTTGCACCGCAATGTAACTCAATTTTGCACCGCAATGTAACTCAATTTGCACCGCAATGTAACTCAATTTGCACCGCAATGTAACTCAATTTGCACCGCAATGTAATGCAATTTGCACCGCAAATGTAATGCAATTTGCACCGCAATGTAATGCAATTTGTACCGCAATCTACCCCCACATTGTGCCTTAACCTAACCCACATTGTGCCTTAACCTAACCCACATTGTGCCTTAACCTAACCCACGTTGTGCCTTAACCTAACCCACGTTGTGCCTTAACCTAACCCACGTTGTGCCTTAACCTAACCCACGTTGTGCCTTAACCTAACCCACGTTGTGCCTTAACCTAACCCAAGTTGTGCCTTAACCTAACCCAAGTTGTGCCTTAACCTAACCCAAGTTTGTGCCTTAACCTAACCCAAGTTGTGCCTTAACCTAACCCAAGTTGTGCCTTAACCTAACCCAAGTTGTGCCTTAACCTAACCCAAGTTGTGCCTTAACCTAACCCAAGTTGTGCCTTAACCTAACCCAAGTTGTGCCTTAACCTAAACCCAAGTTGTGCCTTAACCTAACCCAAGTTGTGCCTTAACCTAACCCAAGTTGTGCCTTAACCTAACCCAAGTTGTGCCTTACCCTGCTCTGTAATTGGCATATGACACGTTACATTAATGTATTGTCCAACCGCAACCCGCTCAGAATGTTGTGTACACAGCTACGTGTCATCTCCCCATAACAGCTGCATTGCAGTGTGGTACGCCATAGAGGACGTGTGGGAGTAATGGACGCAGTGGGATGGCGATCAGCATGAGCCGTCTGTTCATGTAGTGGCGCGTGTATGCAGACGTAGTAGTCTCTTCTCACACAATGTGATAGCACGGTGCCCCGCGTTCCACATCTGCGACATGCTACAGAGGCCGGTTGACAGTTGGTCGCGCAATGGGACATCGCATACGTACGGGGGCACCTTCCACGTGCCCTCTAGTCGGGCACATTTTGTTGCGTGGATGTGAGCGGATGTAGTGTGTCTTGACACCTGACAGGCAGGCATGCAATAATAGTTGACTTTGCAAACGGGGATGGACGTGTACGTTTACTGGTGACGTTACGCAAATGAACAACTGGTAACCCGTTGTGGTGCGGGTTGTCCTTGCTGGAGGTACATCTGTGAGGGCAACGATCGGTACAGCTACGAAGCGGTCCCCCACCATACCAACGAACGTGAATGTGAATCTGGGTGTGAAGCGATACGCGGCTGTGGGTGGGTGGGGACTGTCCCCCGGCCGGTGAGGGGGGGGCCGCCCGGCGTGCTGGCCGCGCGGTGCGTGGGCGCACGCGCTACAGCCGGCTGGTGGGGGGCGCCCAGTGGCAGGCGCGCCGGCCGACGGGACGCGGCAGGCGGCCGCAGCTGCGCGCCGGGGGCACCCTGCGCGCGGCGCCGTGCAGCCAAAGTGGGTCCTCGCCGGCCCGGTGCGAAGCGCGGTGGGACATCTGCAGTGTGCTGGTCCGATTGAGGACTGTGTGCGTTGAGGATGCGCCGCCGCCCCGGCACTCGGCGCCGCGACGCCGTCTGCTGCTCGGTCGCCCCAGCGGTTCTCGCTGGTGGTTTGTATCGCAGTTGTGCAGGACGTGTTGGCACGTGCGCTGTGCTGGGAGAGTTCGCTTCGGCACCCACGTGGGGCCTTTGCCCTTCTGTGGCGCTGGCGTTGGAGCTGCCGGTCCACCGTAGGTGGCGCGTGTTGTCTCCCGCCGGCAATGCCACGACAGCACGCTCCCGGGCCTCTGTCGGCAGCGGCAAGCTCAGTTGGGAGCACGGGTGGTCGCACCTAAAGCGTCTACTCGCCTAACTCCGGGCGATTGCGCCTCTCTCGAACCCGACCAAGTACTTAGGACGGCGCTGCGCGCCGCCGGGACCTGAGAGGGTTTCGAGGTGTATTGTGCAGGGGAGCTCAGCCTCCTCCTGTTTGCAGAATAATTGAGCGGGACGCTTGCGTGTTCGCGCGGGCCCCTGGGGACACACCTCCCGGGCGGCCGGCTGCTCAGCTCTAGTTGACGCAGCTCCCTGGTTGATCCTGCCAGTAGTCATATGCTTGTCTCAAAGATTAAGCCATGCATGTCTCAGTACAAGCCGCATTAAGGTGAAACCGCGAATGGCTCATTAAATCAGTTATGGTTCCTTAGATCGTACCCACGTTACTTGGATAACTGTGGTAATTCTAGAGCTAATACATGCAAACAGAGTCCCCGACCAGAGATGGAAGGGACGCCTTTTATTAGATCAAAAACCAATCGGTCGGCTCGTCCGGTCCGTTTGCCTTGGTGACTCTGAATAACTTTGGGCTGATCGCACGGTCCTCGTACCGGCGACGCATCTTTCAAATGTCTGCCTTATCAACTGTCGATGGTAGGTTCTGCGCCTACCATGGTTGTAAC
>NW_026047039.1:5000-10000 GCF_023864275.1 Schistocerca cancellata | reverse complement strand
ACACTACGTCCACCATGTCGAGCGCACCACAAACAAAAATACCGCCACCTGCAGGTCCCCCGCAACATGACCTGCTGCACCGATGATACCGCCATCTATGAGACGCCACGCCGACTACGACATCGCTAGGTCCCACAGTGCCCATTTTCCGACGCCACCCACAAACCCTGCATCATCTGCCCACCACAGGAGCCCCAACGCCTGTGCCTGCGTCGCACGAAGTCGTCGACCGACAATCGCTCCACCCGCACCCGCACGTGCCCCACCCCAACCGCCCAAATCGCAACTCCAGCGGATGAACGGCGGACTCTTCCCGCACTCGTAACGTGCAATCCGCCCCTATATCTTGCGTTTCATGAAGAGTTATATCGAATATGCCATATTCCCGCTGTCCCTATACATGCTGTAAGTAGCTCGCTTGCTACAGCAGCAGCAGCAGCAGCAGCACCACCTCCGCGCGCTTCCCTGGGGGCACTGAACCGCAGGATGCGAGACCCCACGCCCAGTGGCAAACAGGGCTCCTCTCAGAATATAGGCGGTCCCTACCCCTCACAACGATGACGGTGGGAGGGCCGTTTTACGAGACCATTTCCTGCGGTGCCAACGCTGTCGTAGAGCCGATACTCCATCTTTGGTACAAGGCAATCATTCCGCTGTAAATCAGTACGTCACTCGTAGTTCAGTCACCTCACAGCACTGCTCAGTAAACTATGCAGGCCCACATAGATAGATTATGATAGATTATATACGCAAATGCCCCTATACATGCTGAACGTCCGTACACACACAAATGAACCACACGTCAGCCACACACTCTATCACACACTACTCTCTGCCTGTAACAGACACAGATACAACTACTAAGCACCAGCATGGACCAACGTCCGGTGCATCCTATCCGCCACAGTACACCAACTACGCTATGATAACCAGACCGGGAGGTCCAATCATAAAACAGAATACCCCACTCGTCCGACAACCACAATTGCTCAGAGAAGCCACCAACACCCACACATGTCCTACACAGGGGTGCACCCATCACCACCACACTGCCTCGTCTTACAGCACAAACACACTGGCAGGAATGAAACACACAGGTCTGCCGCAACCACAGACACGGCTCGCCCCCTCTCACTGGCGAAAAGCGCATCCCGACGTGACATAACTCCTTTGACACACTGACGCTGCCTCGGGCATCCACGTCCTACGGTCGATATCAACGAACCTCCCCCCCCCCCCTCCCCCCCACAACACGCCATCCCATACCACATTGTGTACCGTACCCAAACCTAACGTGTACTGTACTACAACGCAATGTGTACCATAACACAACCCAGTTTGTACCTTAACCTAACCTATGTCACCTTAACCTAACCTATGTCACCTTAACCTAACCTATGTCACCTTAACCTAACCTATGTCACCTTAACCTAACCTATGTCACCTTAACCTAACCTATGTCACCTTAACCTAACCTATGTCACCTTAACCTAACCTATGTCACCTTAACCTAACCCATCTTGCACCTTAACCTAACCCATCTTGCACCTTAACCTAACCCATCTTGCACCTTAACCTAACCCATCTTGCACCTTAACCTAACCCATCTTGCACCTTAACCTAACCCATCTTGCACCTTAACCTAACCTATGTTGCACCTTAACCTAACCTGTGTTGCACCTTAACCTACCTCAATTTGCACCGCAATGTAACGCAATTTGCACCGCAATGTAACGCAATTTGCACCGCAATGTAACGCAATTTGCACCGCAATGTAACGCAATTTGCACCGCAATGTAACGCAATTTGCACCGCAATGTAACGCAATTTGCACCGCAATGTAACGCAATTTGCACCGCAATGTAACGCAATTTGCACCGCAATGTAACGCAATTTGCACCGCAATGTAACTCAATTTGCACCGCAATGTAACTCAATTTGCACCGCAATGTAACTCAATTTGCACCGCAATGTAACTCAATTTGCACCGCAATGTAACTCAATTTGCACCGCAATGTAACTCAATTTGCACCGCAATGTAATGCAATTTGCACCGCAATGTAATGCAATTTGCACCGCATGTAATGCAATTTGTACCGCAATCTACCCCCACATTGTGCCTTAACCTAACCCACATTGTGCCTTAACCTAACCCACATTGTGCCTTAACCTAACCCACGTTGTGCCTTAACCTAACCCACGTTGTGCCTTAACCTAACCCACGTTGTGCCTTAACCTAACCCACGTTGTGCCTTAACCTAACCCACGTTGTGCCTTAACCTAACCCAAGTTGTGCTTAACCTAACCCAAGTTGTGCCTTAACCTAACCCAAGTTGTGCCTTAACCTAACCCAAGTTGTGCCTTAACCTAACCCAAGTTGTGCCTTAACCTAACCCAAGTTGTGCCTTAACCTAACCCAAGTTGTGCCTTAACCTAACCCAAGTTGTGTCCTTAACCTAACCCAAGTTGTGCCTTAACCTAACCCAAGTTGTGCCTTAACCTAACCCAAGTTGTGCCTTAACCTAACCCAAGTTGTGCCTTAACCTAACCCAAGTTGTGCCTTACCCTGCTCTGTAATTGGCATATGACACGTTACATTAATGTATTGTCCAACCGCAACCCGCTCAGAATGTTGTGTACACAGCTACGTGTCATCTCCCCATAACAGCTGCATTGCAGTGTGGTACGCCATAGAGACGTGTGGGAGTAATGGACGCAGTGGATGGCGATCAGCATGAGCCGTCTGTTCATGTAGTGGCGCGTGTATGCAGACGTAGTAGTCTCTTCTCACACAATGTGATAGCACGGTGCCCCGCGTTCCACATCTGCGACATGCTACAGAGGCCGGTTGACAGTTGGTCGCGCAATGGACATCGCATACGTACGGGGGCACCTTCCACGTGCCCTCTAGTCGGGCACATTTTGTTGCGTGGATGTGAGCGGATGTAGTGTGTCTTGACACCTGACAGGCAGGCATGCAATAATAGTTGACTTTGCAAACGGGGATGGACGTGTACGTTTACTGGTGACGTTACGCAAATGAACAACTGGTAACCCGTTGTGGTGCGGTTGTCCTTGCTGGAGGTACATCTGTGAGGGCAACGATCGGTACAGCTACGAAGCGGTCCCCACCATACCAACGAACGTGAATGTGAATCTGGGTGTGAAGCGATACGCGGCTGTGGGTGGGTGGGACTGTCCCCGGCCGGTGAGGGGGGGCCGCCCGGCGTGCTGGCCGCGCGGTGCGTGGGCGCACGCGCTACAGCCGGCTGGTGGGGGCGCCCAGTGGCAGGCGCGCCGGCCGACGGACGCGGCAGGCGGCGCAGCTGCGCGCCGGGGCACCCTGCGCGCGGCGCCGTGCAGCCAAAGTGGGTCCTCGCCGGCCCGGTGCGAAGCGCGGTGGACATCTGCAGTGTGCTGGTCCGATTGAGGACTGTGTGCGTTGAGGATGCGCCGCCGCCCGGCACTCGGCGCCGCGACGCCGTCTGCTGCTCGGTCGCCCCAGCGGTTCTCGCTGGTGGTTTGTATCGCAGTTGTGCAGACGTGTTGGCACGTGCGCTGTGCTGGGAGAGTTCGCTTCGGCACCCACGTGGGGCCTTTGCCCTTCTGTGGCGCTGGCGTTGGAGCTGCCGGTCACCGTAGGTGGCGCGTGTTGTCTCCCGCCGGCAATGCCACGACAGCACGCTCCCGGGCCTCTGTCGGCAGCGGCAAGCTCAGTTGGGAGCACGGGTGGTCGCACCTAAAGCGTCTACTCGCCTAACTCCGGGCGATTGCGCCTCTCTCGAACCCGACCAAGTACTTAGGACGGCGCTGCGCGCCGCCGGGACCTGAGAGGGTTTCGAGGTGTATTGTGCAGGGGAGCTCAGCCTCCTCCTGTTTGCAGAATAATTGAGCGGACGCTTGCGTGTTCGCGCGGGCCCCTGGGACACACTCCCGGGCGGCCGGCTGCTCAGCTCTAGTTGACGCAGCTCCCTGGTTGATCCTGCCAGTAGTCATATGCTTGTCTCAAAGATTAAGCCATGCATGTCTCAGTACAAGCCGCATTAAGGTGAAACCGCGAATGGCTCATTAAATCAGTTATGGTTCCTTAGATCGTACCCACGTTACTTGGATAACTGTGGTAATTCTAGAGCTAATACATGCAAACAGAGTCCCGACCAGAGATGGAAGGGACGCTTTTATTAGATCAAAACCAATCGGTCGGCTCGTCCGGTCCGTTTGCCTTGGTGACTCTGAATAACTTTGGGCTGATCGCACGGTCCTCGTACCGGCGACGCATCTTTCAAATGTCTGCCTTATCAACTGTCGATGGTAGGTTCTGCGCCTACCATGGTTGTAACGGGTAACGGGGAATCAGGGTTCGATTCCGGAGAGGGAGCCTGAGAAACGGCTACCACATCCAAGGAAGGCAGCAGGCGCGCAAATTACCCACTCCCGGCACGGGGAGGTAGTGACGAAAAATAACGATACGGGACTCATCCGAGGCCCCGTAATCGGAATGAGTACACTTTAAATCCTTTAACGAGTATCTATTGGAGGGCAAGTCTGGTGCCAGCAGCCGCGGTAATTCCAGCTCCAATAGCGTATATTAAAGTTGTTGCGGTTAAAAAGCTCGTAGTTGGATTTGTGTCCCACGCTGTTGGTTCACCGCCCGTCGGTGTTTAACTGGCATGTATCGTGGGACGTCCTGCCGGTGGGGCGAGCCGAAGGCGTGCGACCGCCTCGTGCGTGTTCGTGCGTCCCGAGGCGGACCCCGTTGAAATCCTACCAAGGTGCTCTTTATTGAGTGTCTGGGTGGGCCGGCACGTTTACTTTGAACAAATTAGAGTGCTTAAAGCAGGCAAGCCCGCCTGAATACTGTGTGCATGGAATAATGGAATAGGACCTCGGTTCTATTTTGTTGGTTTTCGGAACCCGAGGTAATGATTAATAGGGACGAGGCGGGGGCATTCGTATTGCGACGTTAGAGGTGAAATTCTTGGATCGTCGCAAGACGAACA